>NW_021822713.1:0-70346 GCF_901001165.1 Salmo trutta
GTTCAGCCTATTGGCTACTGTCTAAAACTGTCAGGGTTCAGCCTATGGCTACTGTCTAAAACTGTAAGCCTATTGGCTACTGTCTCAACTGCAGGGTTCAGCCTATTGGCTCTGAACTGTCAGGGTTCAGCCTATTGGCTACTGTCTAAAACTGTCAGGGTTTCAGCCTATTGGCTACTGTCTAAAACTGTAAGGGTTCAGCCTATTGGCTACTGTCTAAAACTGTAAGGGTTCAGCCTATTGGCTACTGTCTAAAACTGTAAGGGTTCAGCCTATTGGCTACTGTCTAAAACTGTAAGGGTTCAGCATATTGGTTACTGAAACTATAAGGGTTCAGCCTATTGGCTACTGTCTAAAACTGTAAGGGTTCAGCCTATTGGCTACTGTCTAAAACTGTCAGGGTTCAGCCTATTGGCTACTGTCTAAAACTGTAAGCCTATTGGCTACTGTCTAAAACTGTCAGGGTTCAGCCTATTGGCTACTGAAACTGTCAGGGTTCAGCCTATTGGTTACTGTCTAAAACGGTAAAGGTTCAGCCTACTAGCTACTGTCTAAAACTGTAAGGGTACAGCCTATTGGCTACTGTCTAAAATTGTCAGGGTTCAGCCTATTGGCTACTGTCTAAAACTGTAAGCCTATTGGCTACTGTCTAAAACTGTCAGGGTTCAGCCTATTGGCTACTGAAACTGTCAGGGTTCAGCCTATTGGCTACTGTCTAAAACTGTAAGGGTTCAGCCTATTGGCTACTGTCTAAAACTGTAAGGGTTCAGCCTATTGGTTACGGAAACTGTAAGGGTTCAGCCTATTGGCTACTGTCTAAAACTGTAAGGGTCTCAGCCTATTGGCTACTGTCTAAAACTAAGGGTTCAGCCTATTGGCTACTGTCTAAAACTGTCAGGGTTCAGCCTATTGGCTACTGTCTAAAACTGTCAGGGTTCAGCCTATTGGCTACTGTCTAAAACTGTAAGGGTTCAGCCTATTGGCTACTGTCTAAAACTGTAAGGGTTCAGCCTATTGGCTACTGTCTAAAACTGTAAGGGTTCAGCCTATTGGCTACTGTCTAAACTGTAAGGGTTCAGCCTATTGGCTACTGTCTAAAACTATCAGGGTTCAGCCTATTGGCTACTGTTTAAAACCGTAAGGGTTCAGCCTATTGGTTACTGTCTAAAACTGTAAGGGTTCAGCCTATTGGCTACTGTCTAAAACTGTAAGCCTATTGGCTACTGTCTAAAACTGTCAGGGTTCAGCCTATTGGCTACTGAAACTGTCACGTTTCAGCCTATTGGTTACTGTCTAAAACGGTAAAGGTTCAGCCTACTAGCTACTGTCTAAAACTGTAAGGGTACAGCCTATTGGCTACTGTCTAAAACTGCAAGCCTATTGGTTACTGTCTAAAACTGTAAGGGTTCAGCCTATTGGCTACTGTCTAAAACCGTCAGGGTTCAGCCTATTGGCTACTGTCTAAAAACTGTCAGGGTTCAGCCTATTGGTTACGGAAACTGTAAAGGTTCAGCCTATTGGCTACTGTCTAAAACTGTAAGGGTTCAGCCTATTGGCTACTGTCTAAACTGTAAGGGTTCAGCCTATTGGCTACTGTCTAAAACTGTAAGGGTTCAGCCTATTGGCTACTGTCTAAAACTGTAAGGGTTCAGCCTATTGGCTACTGTCTAAAACTGTCAGGGTTCAGCCTATTGGCTACTGTCTAAAACTGTAAGCCTATTGGCTACTGTCTAAAACTGTCAGGGTTCAGCCTATTGGCTACTGAAACTGTCAGGGTTCAGCCTATTGGCTACTGTCTAAAACTGTCAGGGTTCAGCCTATTGGCTACTGTCTAAAACTGTAAGGGTTCAGCCTATTGGCTACTGTCTAAAACTGTCAGGGTTCAGCCTATTGGCTACTGTCTAAAACTGTAAGCCTATTGGCTACTGTCTAAAACTGTCAGGGTTCAGCCTATTGGCTACTGAAACTGTCAGGGTTCAGCCTATTGGCTACTGTCTAAAACTGTCAGGGTTCAGTCTATTGGCTACTGTCTAAAACTGTAAGGGTTCAGCCTATTGGCTACTGTCTAAGACTGTAAGGGTTCAGCCTATTGGCTACTGTCTAAGACTGTAAGGGTTCAGCCTATTGGCTACTGTCTAAAACTGTAAGGGTTCAGCCTATTGGCTACTGTTTAAAACTGTAAGGGTTCAGCCTATTGGTTACTGTCTAAAACTGTAAGGGTTCAGCCTATTGGCTACTGTCTAAAACTGTAAGGGTTCAGCCTATTGGTTACGGAAACTGTAAGGGTTCAGCCTATTGGCTACTGTCTAAAACTGTAAGGGTTCAGCCTATTGGCTACTGTCTAAAACTGTAAGGGTTCAGCTTATTGGCTACTGTCTAAAACTGTCAGGGTTTAGCCTATTGGCTACTGTCTAAAACTGTCAGGGTTCAGCCTATTGGCTACTGTCTAAAACTGTAAGCCTATTGGCTACTGTGTAAAACTTTCAGGGTTCAGCCTATTGGCTACTGAAACTGTCAGGGTTCAGCCTATTGGTTACTGTCTAAAACGGTAAAGGTTCAGCCTACTATCTACTGTCTAAAACTGTAAGGGTACAGCCTATTGGCTACTGTCTAAAACTGTAAGCCTATTGGCTACTGTCTAAAACTGTCAGGGTTCAGCCTATTGGCTACTGAAACTGTCAGGGTTCAGCCTATTGGCTACTGTCTAAAACTGTAAGGGTTCAGCCTATTGGCTACTGTCTAAAACTGTAAGGGTTCAGCCTATTGGCTACTGTCTAAAACTGTAAGCCTATTGGCTACTGTCTAAAACTGTCAGGGTTCAGCCTATTGGCTACTGAAACTGTCAGGGTTCAGCCTATTGGCTACTGTCTAAAACTGTAAGGGTTCAGCCTATTGGCTACTGTCTAAAACTGTAAGGGTTCAGCCTATTGGCTACTGTCTAAGACTGTAAGGGTTCAGCCTATTGGCTACTGTCTAAGACTGTAAGGGTTCAGCCTATTGGCTACTGTCTAAAACTGTAAGGGTTCAGCCTATTGGCTACTGTCTAAAACTGTAAGGGTTCAGCCTATTGGCTACTGTCTAAACTGTCAGGGTTCAGCCTATTGGCTACTGTCTAAAACTGTCAGGGTTCAGTCTATTGGCTACTGTCTAAAACTGTAAGGGTTCAGCCTATTGGCTACTGTCTAAGACTGTAAGGTTTCAGCCTATTGGCTACTGTCTAAGACTGTAAGGGTTCAGCCTATTGGCTACTGTCTAAAACTGTAAGGGTTCAGCCTATTGGCTACCGTCTAAAACTGTAAGGGTTCAGCCTATTGGATACTGTCTAAGACTGTAAGGGTTCAGCCTATTGGCTACTGTCTAAAACTGTAAGGGTTCAGCCTATTGGTTACGGAAACTGTAAGGGTTCAGCCTATTGGCTACTGTCTAAAACTGTAAGGGTTCAGCCTATTGGCTACTGTCTAAAACTGTCAAGGTTTAGCCTATTGGCTACTGTCTAAAACTGTCAGGGTTCAGCCTATTGGCTACTGTCTAAAACTGTAAGCCTATTGGCTACTGTCTAAAACTGTCAGGGTTCAGCCTATTGGTTAATGTCTAAAACGGTAAAGGTTCAGCCTACTAGCTACTTTCTAAAACTGTAAGGGTACAGCCTATTGGCTACTGTCTGAAACTGTCAGGGTTCAGCCTATTGGCTACTGTCTAAAACTGTCAGGGTTCAGCCTATTGGCTACTGAAACTGTCAGGGTTCAGCCTATTGGCTACTGTCTAAAACTGTAAGGGTTCAGCCTATTGGTTACGGAAACTGTAAGGGTTCAGCCTATTGGCTACTGTCTAAAACTGTAAGGGTTCAGCCTATTGGCTACTGTCTAAAACTGTAAGGGTTCAGCCTATTGGCTACTGTCTAAAACTGTCAGGGTTCAGCCTATTGGCTACTGTCTAAAACTGTCAGGGTTCAGCCTATTGGCTAATGTCTAAAACTGTCAGGGTTCAGCCTATTGGCTACTGTCTAAAACTGTAAGGGTTCAGCCTATTGGCTACTGTCTAAGACTGTAAGGGTTCAGCCTATTGGCTACTGTCTAAAACTGTAAGGGTTCAGCCTATTGGCTACTGTCTAAAACTGTAAGGGTTCAGCCTATTGGCTACTGTCTAAGACTGTAAGGGTTCAGCCTATTGGCTACTGTCTAAAACTATAAGGGTTCAGCCTATTGGCTACTGTCTAAAACTGTAAGGGTTCAGCCTATTGGCTACTGTCTAAAACTATCAGGGTTCAGCCTATTGGCTACTGTTTAAAACCGTAAGGGTTCAGCCTATTGGTTACTGTCTAAAACTGTAAGGGTTCAGCCTATTGGCTACTGTCTAAAACTGTAAGCCTATTGGCTACTGTCTAAAACTGTCAGGGTTCAGCCTATTGGCTACTGAAACTGTCACGTTTCAGCCTATTGGTTACTGTCTAAAACGGTAAAGGTTCAGCCTACTAGCTACTGTCTAAAACTGTAAGGGTACAGCCTATTGGCTACTGTCTAAAACTGCAAGCCTATTGGTTACTGTCTAAAACTGTCAGGGTTCAGCCTATTGGCTACTGAAACTGTCAGGGTTCAGCCTATTGGCTACTGTCTAAAACTGTCAGGGTTCAGCATATTGGTTACGGAAACTGTAAAGGTTCAGCCTATTGGCTACTGTCTAAAACTGTAAGGGTTCAGCCTATTGGCTACTGTCTAAAACTGTCAGGGTTCAGCCAATTGGCTACTGTCTAAAACTGTAAGCCTATTGGCTACTGTCTAAAACTGCCAGGGTTCAGCCTATTGGCTACTGAAACTGTCAGGGTTCAGCCAATTGGCTACTGTCTAAAACTGTCAGGGTTCAGCCTATTGGCTACTGTCTAAAACTGTAAGGGTTCAGCCTATTGGCTACTGTCTAAAACTGTAAGGGTTCAGCCTATTGGCTACTGTCTAAAACTGTAAGGGTTCAGCCTATTGGCTACTGTCTAAAACTGTAAGGGGTCAGCCTATTGGCTACTGTCTAAAACTGTCAGGGTTCAGCCTATTGGCTACTGTCTAAAACTGTCAGGGTTCAGCCTATTGGCTACTGTCTAAAACTGTAAGCCTATTGGCTACTGTCTAAAACTGTCAGGGTTCAGCCTATTGGCTCCTGAAACTGTCAGGGTTCAGCCTATTGGCTACTGTCTAAAACTGTCAGGGTTCAGCCTATTGGCTACTGTCTAAAACTGTAAGGGTTCAGCCTATTGGCTACTGTCTAAAACTGTAAGGGTTCAGCCTATTGGCTACAGTCTATAACTGTCAGGGTTCAGCCTATTGGCTACTGTCTAAAACTGTAAGGGTTCAGCATATTGGTTACTGAAACTATAAGGGTTCAGCCTATTGGCTACTGTCTAAAACTGTAAGGGTTCAGCCTATTGGCTACTGTCTAAAACTGTCAGGGTTCAGCCTATTGGCTACTGTCTAAAACTGTAAGCCTATTGGCTACTGTCTAAAACTGTCAGGGTTCAGCCTATTGGCTACTGAAACTGTCAGGGTTCAGCCTATTGGTTACTGTCTAAAACGGTAAGGGTTCAGCCTACTAGCTACTGTCTAAAACTGTAAGGGTACAGCCTATTGGCTACTGTCTAAAATTGTCAGGGTTCAGCCTATTGGCTACTGTCTAAAACTGTAAGCATATTGGCTACTGTCTAAAACTGTCAGGGTTCAGCCTATTGGCTACTGAAACTGTCAGGGTTCAGCCTATTGGCTACTGTCTAAAACTGTAAGGGTTCAGCCTATTGGCTACTGTCTAAAACTGTAAGGGTTCAGCCTATTGGTTACGGAAACTGTAAGGGTTCAGCCTATTGGCTACTGTCTAAAACTGTAAGGGTTCAGCCTATTGGCTACTGTCTAAAACTAAGGGTTCAGCCTATTGGCTACTGTCTAAAACTGTCAGGGTTCAGCCTATTGGCTACTGTCTAAAACTGTCAGGGTTCAGCCTATTGGCTACTGTCTAAAACTGTAAGGGTTCAGCCTATTGGCTACTGTCTAAGACTGTAAGGGGTCAGCCTATTGGCTACTGAAACTGTCAGGGTTCAGCCTATTGGCTACTGTCTAAAACTGTAAGGGTTCAGCCTATTGGCTACTGTCTAAGACTGTAAGGGTTCAGCCTATTGGCTACTGTCTAAAACTGTAAGGGTTCAGCCTATTGGCTACTGTCTAAAACTGTAAGGGTTCAGCCTATTGGCTACTGTCTAAAACTATCAGGGTTCAGCCTATTGGCTACTGTTTAAAACCGTAAGGGTTCAGCCTATTGGTTACTGTCTAAAACTGTAAGGGTTCAGCCTATTGGCTACTGTCTAAAACTGTAAGCCTATTGGCTACTGTCTAAAACTGTCAGGGTTCAGCCTATTGGCTACTGAAACTGTCACGTTTCAGCCTATTGGTTACTGTCTAAAACGGTAAAGGTTCAGCCTACTAGCTACTGTCTAAAACTGTAAGGGTACAGCCTATTGGCTACTGTCTAAAACTGCAAGCCTATTGGTTACTGTCTAAAACTGTCAGGGTTCAGCCTATTGGCTACTGAAACTGTCAGGGTTCAGCCTATTGGCTACTGTCTAAAACTGTCAGGGTTCAGCCTATTGGTTACGGAAACTGTAAAGGTTCAGCCTATTGGCTACTGTCTAAAACTGTAAGGGTTCAGCCTATTGGCTACTGTCTAAAACTGTCAGGGTTCAGCCAATTGGCTACTGTCTAAAACTGTAAGGGTTCAGCCTATTGGCTACTGTCTAAAACTGTAAGGGTTCAGCCTATTGGCTACTGTCTAAAACTGTCAGGGTTCAGCCTATTGGCTACTGTCTAAAACTGTAAGCCTATTGGCTACTGTCTAAAACTGTCAGGGTTCAGCCTATTGGCTACTGAAACTGTCAGGGTTCAGCCTATTGGCTACTGTCTAAAACTGTCAGGGTTCAGCCTATTGGCTACTGTCTAAAACTGTAAGGGTTCAGCCTATTGGCTACTGTCTAAAACTGTCAGGGTTCAGCCTATTGGCTACTGTCTAAAACTGTAAGCCTATTGGCTACTGTCTAAAACTGTCAGGGTTCAGCCTATTGGCTACTGAAACTGTCAGGGTTCAGCCTATTGGCTACTGTCTAAAACTGTCAGGGTTCAGTCTATTGGCTACTGTCTAAAACTGTAAGGGTTCAGCCTATTGGCTACTGTCTAAGACTGTAAGGGTTCAGCCTATTGGCTACTGTCTAAGACTGTAAGGGTTCAGCCTATTGGCTACTGTCTAAAACTGTAAGGGTTCAGCCTATTGGCTACTGTTTAAAACCATAAGGGTTCAGCCTATTGGTTACTGTCTAAAACTGTAAGGGTTCAGCCTATTGGCTACTGTCTAAAACTGTAAGGGTTCAGCCTATTGGCTACTGTCTAAAACTGTAAGGGTTCAGCTTATTGGCTACTGTCTAAAACTGTCAGGGTTTAGCCTATTGGCTACTGTCTAAAACTGTCAGGGTTCAGCCTATTGGCTACTGTCTAAAACTGTAAGCCTATTGGCTACTGTGTAAAACTTTCAGGGTTCAGCCTATTGGCTACTGAAACTGTCAGGGTTCAGCCTATTGGTTACTGTCTAAAACGGTAAAGGTTCAGCCTACTAGCTACTGTCTAAAACTGTAAGGGTACAGCCTATTGGCTACTGTCTAAAACTGTAAGCCTATTGGCTACTGTCTAAAACTGTCAGGGTTCAGCCTATTGGCTACTGAAACTGTCAGGGTTCAGCCTATTGGCTACTGTCTAAAACTGTAAGGGTTCAGCCTATTGGCTACTGTCTAAAACTGTAAGGGTTCAGCCTATTGGCTACTGTCTAAAACTGTAAGCCTATTGGCTACTGTCTAAAACTGTCAGGGTTCAGCCTATTGGCTACTGAAACTGCCAGGGTTCAGCCTATTGGCTACTGTCTAAAACTGTAAGGGTTCAGCCTATTGGCTACTGTCTAAAACTGTAAGGGTTCAGCCTATTGGCTACTGTCTAAGACTGTAAGGGTTCAGCCTATTGGCTACTGTCTAAGACTGTAAGGGTTCAGCCTATTGGCTACTGTCTAAAACTGTAAGGGTTCAGCCTATTGGCTACTGTCTAAAACTGTAAGGGTTCAGCCTATTGGCTACTGTCTAAAACTGTCAGGGTTCAGCCTATTGGCTACTGTCTAAAACTGTCAGGGTTCAGTCTATTGGCTACTGTCTAAAACTGTAAGGGTTCAGCCTATTGGCTACTGTCTAAGACTGTAAGGTTTCAGCCTATTGGCTACTGTCTAAGACTGTAAGGGTTCAGCCTATTGGCTACTGTCTAAAACTGTAAGGGTTCAGCCTATTGGTTACGGAAACTGTAAGGGTTCAGCCTATTGGCTACTGTCTAAAACTGTAAGGGTTCAGCCTATTGGCTACTGTCTAAAACTGTCAAGGTTTAGCCTATTGGCTACTGTCTAAAACTGTCAGGGTTCAGCCTATTGGCTACTGTCTAAAACTGTAAGCCTATTGGCTACTGTCTAAAACTGTCAGGGTTCAGCCTATTGGTTAATGTCTAAAACGGTAAAGGTTCAGCCTACTAGCTACTTTCTAAAACTGTAAGGGTACAGCCTATTGGCTACTGTCTAAAACTGTAAGCCTATTGGCTACTGTCTAAAACTGTCAGGGTTCAGTCTATTGGCTACTGTCTAAAACTGTAAGGGTTCAGCCTATTGGCTACTGTCTAAGACTGTAAGGGTTCAGCCTATTGGCTACTGTCTAAAACTGTAAGGGTTCAGCCTATTGGCTACTGTCTAAAACTGTAAGGGTTCAGCCTATTGGCTACTGTCTAAAACTGTCAGGGTTCAGCCTATTTGCTACTGTCTAAAACTGTAAGGGTTCAGCCTATTGGCTACTGTCTAAAACTGTCAGGGTTCAGCCTATTGGCTACTGAAACTGTCAGGGTTCAGCCTATTGGCTACTGTCTAAAACGGTAAGGGTTCAGCCTACTAGCTACTGTCTAAAACTGTAAGGGTACAGCCTATTGGCTACTGTCTAAAACTGTCAGGGTTCAGCCTATTGGCTACTGTCTAAAACTGTAAGCCTATTGGCTACTGTCTAAAACTGTCAGGGTTCAGCCTATTGGCTACTGAAACTGTCAGGGTTCAGCCTATTGGCTGCTGTCTAAAATTGTAAGGGTTCAGCCTATTGGCTACTGTCTAAAACAGTAAGGGTTCAGCCTATTGGTTACGGAAACTGTAAGGGTTCAGGCTATTGGCTACTGTCTAAAACTGTCAGGGTTCAGCCTATTGGCTACTGTCTAAAACTGTAAGGGTTCAGCCTATTGGCTACTGTCTAAAACTGTAAGGGTACAGCCTATTGGTTACTGTAAATGCGTGCAGGAAGTTACACAAAATTCTCACAACGTTCAAGTTTCCGCTCACAAGACCTAAAATTTGCTCAGAACCCCAAAGCATTAGAGGTTCCTGAGTGCATTCAAGTGCGCGTTCGGCGGGTAATTTCCTGTTCAGGACAACCCAGGCTATCACACATGGCATCCTCGTAACGGCAGATCAAACGTAACGATCATAAACGTTGACACTGTAAAGAGACGTGAGTTTTCAAAGCGCAGCAGGCTGAAATGTGAAGTGGACATTTGGACTGACAGGTCGTTGGCTTTGTACGACATCAAAGCAGCCTTTCATCTAATCCTCAACATCTCTTCTTTCAGGACACATAGACGTCTCTCGGTTTACAGCATTTCTCTCACTCAGACAACAACAAATGTGACAAAGTTTCCCAAATAGTGGGAGGGATGGATGGGGGTAACAGCTCGACTCACCTCTGACCCCCAGCGGCTTGACTCACCTCTGACTCCCCAGGCGGTTTAACTCACCGCTGACCCCCCCAGGCGGTTTGACTCATCTCTGACCCCCCCAGGCGGCTTGACTCACCTCTGACCCCCCCCAGGAGGCTCGACTCACCTCTGACCCCCCAGGCGGCTCGACTCACCTCTGACCCCCCAGGCGGCTCGACTCACCTCTGACCCCCCCCAGGCGGCTTGACTCACCTCTGACCCCCCCAGGAGGCTCGACTCACCTCTGACCCCCCTAGGAGGCTCGACTCACCTCTGACCCCCCAGGCGGCTCGACTCACCTCTGACCCCCCAGGCGGCTCGACTCACCTCTGACCCCCCAGGCGGCTCGACTCACCTATGATCCCCCAGGCGGCTCGACTCACCTCTGACCCCCCAGGCGGCTCGACTCATCTCTGACCCCCTAGGCGGCTCGACTCACCTATGATCCCCATAAGTTTAACCCCGTAGAGGCAGAAGCCGGTACAGAATGCGTTCCAGAGAGTTCCCACCACAGCATACAGTAGGATGGCTCCCAGGTTGTCAAAGAAGAGCCTCGCGGGCATGAAATACCCGGCGTCACCTAAATCAAATCAAATAATTATCTGTCATATGCACAGGATACAGAGTACACGGGACAATGACCTGCTAACTTGTGAGGAATCAAGGGAAATGCAGTTGAGATCCACCTACCGACGATGGTGGGCAGGAGGAAGAGGAAGAAGAGGCCAGGCTCTAGCTGGTACAGCTGTTTCTTACTGGTCAGCAGTACTATGCCACCCAGTACCAGGCCCAGTAAGATCAACATACAGCTCTCTGGAACCACCGTGGTGAACCGCTGGGAGAAGTGGAACACTGGAGAGGAGACGAAAGGAGAGGAGAAAGGAGAGGAAAGGAGAGGACAAAGGAGAGAGGACAGGAGAGGAAAGGAGAGAGAAGAGGGGACAGGAGAGAGGAGAGGAAAGGACAGGAGAGGAGAGAGGCGAGGTAAGGGGAGGAGAGAGGAGAGGTAAGGGGAGGAGAGAGGAGAGGTAAGGAGAGGAGGAGAGCAAACAGGAGAGGAAAGGAGAGATTAGAGGACAGGAGAGAGGACAGGAGAGGAAAGGAGAGAGGAGAGGACAGGAGAGGAGGGGACAGGAGAGAGGAGAGGAGAGATAAGGAGAGGACAGGAGAGGAGAGAGGAGAGGACAGGAGAGGAGAGAGGAGAGGACAGGAGAGGAGAGAGGAGAGGACAGGAGAGGAGCGAGGAGAGGACAGGACAGAAGAGGAGAGAGGAGAGATAAGGAGAGGACAGGAGAGGAAAGGAGAGAAAAGGAGAGGAGAGAGGACAGGAGAAGAGAGGAGAGGAAAGGTGAGAGGAGAGAGGAGAGAGGAGAGGACAGGAGAGAGGAGAGGAACACAGTAGAATCACATCAGATAGTACCAGGCCCAGTAGAAACACATCAGATAGTACCAGGCCCAGTAGAAACACATCAGATAGTACCAGGCCCAGTAGAATCCCATCAGATAGTACCAGGCCCAGCAGAATCACATCAGATAGTACCAGGCCCAGCAGAATCACTTTAGATAGTACCAGGCCCAGTAGAATCCCATCAGATAGTACCAGGCCCAGTATAATCCCATCAGATAGTACCAGGCCCAGCATAATCCCATCAGATGGTACCAGGCCCAGTAGAATCCCATCAGATAGTACCAGGCTCAGTAGAATCACATCAGATAACACCAGGCCCAGTAGAATCACATCAGATAACACCAGGCCCAGTAGAATCACATCAGATAGTACCAGGCCCAGTACCAGGCCCAGAATAATTACATCAGATAGTACCAGGCCCAGTAGAATCCCATCAGATAGTACCAGGCCCAGAATAATTACATCAGATAGTACCAGGCCCAGAATAATTACATCAGATAGTACCAGGCCCAGCAGAATCACATCAGATAGTACCAGGCCCAGCAGAATCACATCAGATAGTACCAGGCCCAGTATAATCCCATCAGATAGTACCAGGCCCATTACCAGGCCCAGTAGAATCACATCAGATAGTACCAGGCCCAGAATAATTACATCAGATAGTACCAGGCCCAGTAGAACCACATCAGATAGTACCAGGCCCAGTAGAATCCCATCAGATAGTACCAGGCCCAGTAGAATCCCATCAGATAGTACCAGGCCCAGTAGAATCACATAAGATAACACCAGGCCCAGTAGAATCACATCAGATAACACCAGGCCCAATAGAATCACATCAGATAGTACCAGGCCCAGTACCAGACCCAGAATAATTACATCAGATAGTACCAGGCCCAGTAGAATCACATCAGATAGTACCAGGCCCAGCAGAATCACATCAGATAGTACCAGGCCCAGTATAATCCCATCAGATAGTACCAGGCCCAGTACCAGGCCCAGTAGAACCACATCAGATAGTACCAGGCCCAGTAGAATCCCATCAGATAGTACCAGGCCCAGTAGAATCACATCAGATAGTACCAGGCCCAGAATAATTACATCAGATAGTACCAGGCCCAGTAGAATCCCATCAGATAGTACCAGGCCCAGTAGAATCACATCAGATAGTACCAGGCCCAGAATAATTACATCAGATAGTACCAGGCCCAGCAGAATCACATCAGATAGTACCAGGCCCAGTATAATCCCATCAGATAGTACCAGGCTCTCAAGGATGATCAATGGAAACAGGATGCACCATACTTATGTAAATAAGGTATTTCAGATTTGTATTTTTAATACATTTGCAAACATTTCTAAAAACATGTTTTCGCTTTGTCATTATGGGGTATTGTGATGTCATTATGGGTTATTGTGATGTCATTATGGGGTATTGTGATTTCATTATGGGGTATTGTGTGTAGATTGATGATTTAAAAAAAATATTGTATCAATTTTAGAATAAGGCTGTAACATAACAAAATGTAGAAAAAGTCAAGGGGTCTGAATACTTTCCGAAGATATTGTAGGTTTTTTCCGCCATCAGCACTGTCAACACTATCACATCAGCTACAGTATATCAGTTATCAGTCTGTTCTCACCACTGTCGCCAAGACCCCAGACAGCCATCTGCTGCATTACGAAACAATTCCAAAATGAAGACAGAAGAGCAGGAAGCCGAACAGAGAGATAGATGAAGTGGGTTCCCTTGGAGATGGAATTCAAAGTGTCGTGTGGAGAAATGGTATGTTGAGCGCTCTGCACCACTGTGAACTCTGCCCCGTGTGGATGTTCAATACAACGTCCTCATAACGTAGGTTTATGTAGTATTACAACTATACATCTACATTATGGACCAGTATTCAGACTATATTAACCTGTTTGGGCTAGGGGGCAGTATTGAGAATTTTGGAAAAAAATATGTGCCCATTTTTAACTGCCTCCTACACCAACTCAGAAGCTAGAATATGCATATTATTGTTCAGGTTTGGATAGAAAACACTCTGAATTTTAAATCCCTGTGCTTTGTGCTTAAGCCTGTATTGTATGGAACACGTGTTGAGACTGAGACGCTGACGAAATGTAGGACAGACACACACACACACACACACACACACACACACACACACACACACACACAGTAGAGCTACATGGCAGAGTGGACAGTGTGACCTGTTATGGAAACCTCCTGGTGTTCCCTAACAGTAAGGGGTTACTATGGAAACCTCCTGGTGTTCCCTAACAGTAAGGGGTTACTATGGAAACCTCCTGGTGTTCCCTAACAGTAAGGGGTTACTATGGAAACCTCCTGGTGTTCCCTAACAGTAAGGGGTTACTATGGAAACCTCCTGGTGTTCCTTAACAGTAAGGAGTTACTATGGAAACCTCCTGGTGTTCCCTAACAGTAAGGGGTTACTATGGAAACCTCCTGGTGTTCCCTAACAGTAAGGGGTTGCTATGGAAACCTCCTGGTATTCCCTAACAGTAAGGGGTTACTATGGAAACCTCCTGGTGTTCCCTAACAGTAAGGGGTTACTATGGAAACCTCCTGGTGTTCCCTAACAGTAAGGGGTTACTATGGAAACCTACTGGTGTTCCCTAACAGTAAGGGGTTGCTATGGAAACCTCCTGGTATTCCCTAAGAGTAAGGGGTTACTATGGAAACCTCCTGGTGTTCCCTAACAGTAAGGGGTTACTATGGAAACCTCCTGGTGTTCCCTAACAGTAAGGGGTTACTATGGAAACCTCCTGGTGTTCCCTAACAGTAAGGGGTTACTATGGAAACCTCCTGGTGTTCCCTAACAGTAAGGGGTTACTATGGAAACCTACTGGTGTTCCCTAACAGTAAGGGGTTACTATGGAAACCTCCTGGTGTTCCCTAACAGTAAGGGGTTACTATGGAAACCTACTGGTGTTCCCTAACAGTAAGGGGTTACTATGGAAACCTCCTGGTGTTCCTTAACAGTAAGGGGTTACTATGGAAACCTCCTGGTGTTCCCTAACAGTAAGGGGTTACTATGGAAACCTCCTGGTGTTCCCTAACAGTAAGGGGTTACTATGGTAATCAGTAATCAGGCCGTAATGAGGTATAAGAGCTGTGCTGCCTAGTCAGTATGACATCACTCATGTAGAGCTCAGCTCATGGCCACTGTGTGTGTGTGTGTGTGTGTGTGTGTGTGTGTGTGTGTGTGTGTGTGTGTGTGCCTGGTGTGTGTGTGTGTGTGTGTTAGTGTGTGCCTGGTGTGTGTGTGTGCGTGTTAGTGTGGGCCTGTTCTATCTCTGCTCTCTCTGATGACTCACAGCAGGCATTCATTGATATGCCCCCCCCACCCACCCACACACTAAAGGACCCAAACACAAACACCCACAGTTCACACACACACACACACACACACACACACACACACACACACACACACACACACACACATTAAAGGACCCAAACGCCCCCATATACATTTCCATATGGTCATATACAGTACCAGCTGCCCCTGAGAGCTACACGTTATAACTACACATTAAACCACATTTAGGGGCTCCACGAGTGGAGCGACGGTCTGAGGTACTACAGACACCGGTTCGATTCCAGGCTGTATCACAGCGGTCTAAGGTACTACAGACCCTGGTTCCATTCCAGGCTGTATCACAGCGGTCTAAGGTACTACAGACCCTGGTTCCATTCCAGGCTGTATCACAGCGGTCTAAGGTACTACAGACCCTGGTTCCATTCCAGGCTGTATCACAGCGGTCTAAGGTACTACAGACCCTGGTTCCATTCCAGGCTGTATCACAGCGGTCTAAGGTACTACAGACCCTGGTTCCATTCCAGGCTGTATCACAGCGGTCTAAGGTACTACACACCCTGGTTCCATTCCAGGCTGTATCACAGCGGTCTAAGGTACTACAGACCCTGGTTCCATTCCAGGCTGTATCACAGCGGTCTAAGGTACTACAGACCCTGGTTCCATTCCAGGCTGTATCACAGCGGTCTGAGGCACTGCATCTCAGTGCTAGAGGTGTCACTACAGACCCTGGTTCCATTCCAGGCTGTATCACAACCAGCCGTGATTGGGAGTCCCATAGGGAGGTGCACAATTGGCCCAGCGTCGTCCGGGTTTGGCCATCATTGTAAATAATGACTTGCCTCGTTAAGTAAGGGTTAAATAAAATAATAAAACACGCAACGACACATAAAAACCACATTTCTAACGACAAATGAAACCACATTTCTAAGGACACATAAAAACCACATTTATAAGGACACATAAAAAACACATTTATAAAGACACATAAAAACCACATTTCTAAGGACACATAAAAACCACATTTCTTAGGACACATAAAAACCACATTTCTAAGGACACATAAAAACCACATTTATAAGGACACATAAAACCACATTTCTAACAACAAATTAAATCACATTTCTAAGGACACATAAAAACCACATTTCTAAGGACACATAAAAAACACATTTCTAAGGACACATAAAAAACACATTTGTGTGTGGGCCAGTAGCTCCATAAAGAGGAACAGGTCCATAATGATATTCAGCAACAGAACTGGGACCTGCTTCTGGATTACATCTTCACTATCACAACTAGCACTGCTGGGTGGCTGGGTGTGTGTGTGTGTGTGAACTGGGTGTTTGTGTGTGTGTGTGAACTGGGTGGCTGGGTGTGTGTGTGTGTGTGTGTGAGGTTGTTCACAATGGACTACAGCAGGGTGGCCAGGCTGCTCCACACCCCCTCCTCCTCTAATACACTCATCAGCTCTATACTGCTGCATCCTCCTCCTCTAATACACTGATCAGCTCTATACTGCTGCCCCCTCCTCTAATACACTGATCAGCTCTATACTGCTGCCCCCTCCTCCTCTAATACACTGATCAGCTCTATACTGCTGCCCCCTCCTCCTCTAATACACTGATCAGCTCTATACTGCTGCCCCCTCCTCCTCTAATACACTGATCAGCTCTATACTGCTGCCCCCCTCCTCCTCTAATACACTGATCAGCTCTATACTGCTGCCCCCTCCTCCTCTAATACACTGATCAGCTCTATACTGCTACCCCCTCCTCCTCTAATACACTGATCAGTTCTATACTGCAGTGGAGTGTGGGGTCCATTATATGGCAGTGGAGTGTGGGGTCCACTATATGGCAGTGAAGTGTGGGGTCCACTATATGGCAGTGGAGTGTGGGGTCCACTATATGGCTGTGAAGTGTGGGGTCCACTATATGGCAGTGGGAGTGTGGGGTCCACTATATGGCAGTGGAGTATGGGGTCCACTATATGGCAGTGGAGTATGGGGTCCACTATATGGCAGTGGAGTGTGGGGTCCACTATATGGCTGTGAAGTGTGGGGTCCACTATACGGCAGTGTGGGGTCCACTATACGGCAGTGTGGGGTCCACTATATGGCAGTGTGGAGAAAAACTGCTAAACCCCAGAGAGACTGATTCACTCTGCTAAACCCCAGAGAGACTGATTCCCTCTGCTAAACCCCAGAGAGACTGATTCACTCTGCTAAACCCCAGAGAGACTGATTCAGGTACAGGCCGAACAGAGGAAGGTAGAACTGCATAATGTAGGAGTCAATGAGGACTATAATTAACTACACTGTGTTCTCTCTGTGTTCTCCTTTCTTTGGCAATGTCACTTACTGACTTATCATGCCAATAGAGGAGAGAGAGAAGACACGAATAGAGAGATAGAAATAGACATGGCGAGAGAGAGAGATAGAGGGAGAGAGATAGAAGATAAGAGAGGAGGAGAGATAGAAGATGAGAGAGGGAGGGGGAGAGAGAAAGCAAAGAGAGAACATAGATAGACGAGTAGAGAGACAGAATATAGAGGGAGAGAGAGTAGATAGAGAGAGAGGAGAGGGAGAGGATAGAGGGACAGAGAGAGAGGATAGAGGGACAGAGAGAGAGGATAGAGGAACAGAGAGTAGAGAGAGAGAAGAGAGAGAGAGGATAGAGGGACAGAGAGAGAGAGGAAAGAGGGACAGAGAGAGAGGATAGAGGGACAGAGAGTAGAGAAAGATAGAAGAGAGAGAGAGAGGATAGAGGGACAGAGAGTAGAGAGAGAGAAGAGAGAGAGGATAGAGGGACAGAGAGTAGAGAGAGAGAAGAGAGAGAGGATAGAGGGACAGAGAGGGAGGACAGAGGATAGAGGGACAGAGAGAGAGGATAGAGGGACAGAGAGAGAGGATAGAGGAACAGAGAGTAGAGAGAGAGAAGAGAGAGAGAGGATAGAGGGACAGAGAGAGAGAGGAAAGAGGGACAGAGAGAGAGGATAGAGGGACAGAGAGTAGAGAAAGATAGAAGAGAGAGAGAGAGGATAGAGGGACAGAGAGTAGAGAGAGAGAAGAGAGAGAGGATAGAGGGACAGAGAGTAGAGAGAGAGAAGAGAGAGAGGATAGAGGGACAGAGAGGGAGGACAGAGGATAGAGGGACAGAGAGAGAGGATAGAGGGACAGAGAGAGAGGATAGAGGAACAGAGAGTAGAGAGAGAGAAGAGAGAGAGAGGATAGAGGGACAGAGAGAGAGAGGAAAGAGGGACAGAGAGAGAGGATAGAGGGACAGAGAGTAGAGAAAGATAGAAGAGAGAGAGAGAGGATAGAGGGACAGAGAGTAGAGAGAGAGAAGAGAGAGAGGATAGAGGGACAGAGAGTAGAGAGAGAGAAGAGAGAGAGGATAGAGGGACAGAGAGTAGAGAGATAGAAGAGAAAGAACTTCTTACTAAAATCAAATCAAATGTTATTTACCACATGTGCCGAATACATCTGACCAGGTCCCATAATGCACTACACCTGACCAGGTGAGAGAACAGTCTAGAGACTGGAGGCTTTGACAATTTTTAGGGCTTTCCTCTGACACCGCCTGGTATAGAGGTCCTGGATGGCAGGGAGCTTGGCCCCGGTGATGTACTGGGCCGTACGCACTACCTTCTGTAGCGCCTTGCGGTCGGAGGCTGAACTGTTGCCAAACCAGGTAGTGATGCAACCAGTCAGGATGCTCTCGATGGTGCAGCTGTAAAACCTTTTGAGGATCTGAGGACCCATGCCAAATCTCCTAGGTTTTGTTGAGGTGCCCTATTCACGACTGTCTATTAGCTGCCCTCCTGAGGTAACCACGGCAACATGAGGTCAGAATGACATCCAAAAGGTCAAATACCCTGACAACAGATTACATCCCAAATGGCAAGCTTCTCTCTTTATAGTGGTTAGAGTGGAGGGACGGCAGGTAGCCTAGTGGTTAGAGTGGAGGGACGGCAGGTAGCCTAGTGGTTAGAGTGGAGGGACGGCAGGTAGCCTAGTGGTTAGAGTGGAGGGACGGCAGGTAGCCTAGTGGTTAGAGTGGAGGGACGGCAGGTAGCCTAGTGGTTAGAGTGGAGGGACGGCAGGTAGCCTAGTGGTTAGAGTGGAGGGGCGGCAGGTAGCCTAGTGGTTAGAGTGGAGGGGCGGCAGGTAGCCTAGTGGTTAGAGTGGGGAGGCAGGTAGCCTAGTGGTTAGCGCGTTGGACTAGTAACCGAAAGGTTGCAAGATCAAATCCCAGAGCTGACAAGGTACAAATCTGTCATTCTGCCCCCTGAACAAGGAAGTTAACCCACCGTTCCTAGGCCGTCATTGAAAATAATAATTTGTTCTTAACTAACTAGTTAAATAAAGGTAAAATATATATTTTTAAATAAATAGTGCACTACATTTGACCAGGTCCCATAATGCACTACATTTGACCAGGTCCCATAATGCACTACATTTGACCAGGTCCCATAATGCACTACATTTGACCAGGTCCCATAATGCACTACATTTGACCAGGTCCCATAATGCACTACATTTGACCAGGTCCCATAATGCACTACATTTGACCAGGTTCCATAATGCACTACATTTGACCAGGTCCCATAATGCACTACATCTGACCAGGTCCCATAATGCACTACATTTGACCAGGTCCCATAATGCACTACATTTGACCAGGTCCCATAATGCACTACATTTGACCAGGTCCCAGAATGCACTACATTTAACCAGGTCCCATAATGCACTACATTTGACCAGGTCCCATAATGCACTACATCTGACCAGGTCCCATAATGCACTACATCTGACCAGGTCCCATAATGCACTACATTTGACCAGGTCCCATAATGCACTACATTTGACCAGGTCCCATAATGCACTACATTTGACCAGGTCCCATAATGCACTACATTTGACCAGGTCCCATAATGCACTACATTTGACCAGGTCCCATAATGCACAGTAAGCACCACCGTAGGTGTTTTTGGCGGACAGCACCTCACTGTAGAGAACATCCACCCACACCCTCTGTCATTACATAAACACCTTGATGTATTTAGGAGCTGCTATTCAGGACAGCATCTCACAGGGTATATCCCAAATGGCACCCTATTCCCTATATATAGGGGACGATTTCTTGTCAAAAGTAGAGCACTATATAAGGCACACCACCAAATGTCTTTCTGCATTAGAAGCTGGCGTTCAGTAGAACATCTCACATCGTCCAGGTGCTTAAACATAATGTGATTCTGAGGACTCATCTCTCTCTCTCTCTCTCCACATCACCAGAGCCTTTCACTGTTAATCAATAGACCTAGATGGCTATGTATGTCCCTAATGACTCTCTAGTCCTGATTTGGACCCTGGTCTAAAGCAGTGCCCTGTGTTTAACCCTCTGGACCCTGGTCTAAAGCAGTGCCCTGTGTTTAACCCTCTGGACCCTGGTCTAAAGCATTGCACTGTGTTCAACCCTCTGGACCCTGGTCTAAAGCAGTACACTGTGTTTAACCCTCTGGACCCTGGTCTAAAGCAGTGCCCTGTGTTTAACCCTCTGGACCCTGGTCTAAAGCAGTGTTTAACCCTCTGGACCCTGGTCTATAGCAGTGCCCTGTGTTTAACCCTCTGGACCCTGGTCTAAAGCAGTGCACTGTGTTTAACCCTCTGGACCCTGGTCTAAAGCAGTGCACTGTGTTTAACCCTCTGGACCCTGGTCTAAAGCAGTGTTTAACCCTCTGGACCCTGGTCTAAAGCAGTACACTGTGTTTAACCCTCTGGACCCTGGTCTAAAGCAGTACACTGTGTTTAACCCTCTGGACCCTGGTCTAAAGCAGTACACTGTGTTTAACCCTCTGGACCCTGGTCTAAAGCAGTGCCCTGTGTTTAACCCTCTGGACCCTGGTCTAAAGCAGTACACTGTGTTTAACCCTCTGGACCCTGGTCTAAAGCAGTACACTGTGTTTAACCCTCTGGACCCTGGTCTAAAGCAGTGCCCTGTGTTTAACCCTCTGGACCTTGGTCTAAAGCAGTGTTTAACCCTCTGGACCCTGGTCTAAAGCAGTGTTTAACCCTCTGGACCCTGGTCTATAGCAGTGCCCTGTGTTTAACCCTCTGGACCCTGGTCTAAAGCAGTGCACTGTGTTTAACCCTCTGGACCCTGGTCTAAAGCAGTGCACTGTGTTTAACCCTCTGGACCCTGGTCTAAAGCAGTGTTTAACCCTCTGGACCCTGGTCTAAAGCAGTACACTGTGTTTAACCCTCTGGACCCTGGTCTAAAGCAGTACACTGTGTTTAACCCTCTGGACCCTGGTCTAAAGCAGTACACTGTGTTTAACCCTCTGGACCCTGGTCTAAAGCAGTGCCCTGTGTTTAACCCTCTGGACCTTGGTCTAAAGCAGTGCACTGTGTTTAACCCTCTGGACCCTGGTCTAAAGCAGTGCCCTGTGTTTAACCACCTGGACCCTGGTCTAAAGCAGTGCACTGTGTTTAACCCTCTGGACCCTGGTCTAAAGCAGTGCACTGTGTTTAACCACCTGGACCCTGCTCTAAAGCAGTACACTGTGTTTAACCCTCTGGACCCTGGTCTAAAGCAGTACACTGTGTTTAACCCTCTGGACCCTGGTCTAAAGCAGTACACTGTGTTTAACCCTCTGGACCCTGGTCTAAAGCAGTGCCCTGTGTTTAACCCTCTGGACCTTGGTCTAAAGCAGTGCACTGTGTTTAACCCTCTGGACCCTGGTCTAAAGCAGTACCCTGTGTTTAACCACCTGGACCCTGGTCTAAAGCAGTGCACTGTGTTTAACCCTCTGGACCCTGGTCTAAAGCAGTGCACTGTGTTTAACCACCTGGACCCTGCTCTAAAGCAGTACACTGTGTTTAACCCTCTGGACCCTGGTCTAAAGCAGTGCCCTGTGTTTAACCCTCTGGACCCTGGTCTAAAGCAGTGTTTAACCCTCTGGACCCTGGTCTAAAGCAGTGCACTGTGTTTAACTTTCTGGACCCTGGTCTAAAGCGGTGAACTGTGTTTAACCCTCTGGACCCTGGTCTAAAGCAGTGCCCTGTGTTTAACCCTCTGGACCCTGGTCTAAAGCAGTGCCCTGTGTTTAACCCTCTGGACCCTGGTCTAAAGCAGTGCCCTGTGTTTAACCCTCTGGACCCTGGTCTAAAGCAGTGCCCTGTGTTTAACCCTCTGGACCCTGGTCTAAAGCAGTGCCCTGTGTTTAACCCTCTGGACCCTGGTCTAAAGCAGTGCACTATAAAGGGAATAGGGAGCCATTCGGGACCAGTCTCTGCTGCTGAAATAGATGTAGAAAGACTGAAGCACCTCTCTTCTTCTGAGAGCTTCTGTACGAAGACTGAGTGAGCTGGTGACACACACACACACACAGAGAGAGAGAGAGAGGGAGAACCACTGCAGGGAGAGAGAGGGAGAACCACTGCAGGGAGAGAGAGGGAGAAACACTGCAGGGAGAGAGAGGGAGAAACACTGCAGGGAGAGAGAGGGAGAAACACTGCAGGGAGAGAGAGGGAGAACCACTGCAGGGAGAGAGAGGGAGAACCACTGCAGGGAGAGAGAGGGAGAACCACTGCAGGGAGAGAGAGGGAGAAACACAGCAGGGAGAGAGAGGGAGAAACACTGCAGGGGGAGAGAGGGAGAACCACTGCAGGGAGAGAGGGAGAACCACTGCAGGGAGAGAGAGGGAGAACCACTGCAGGGAGAGAGGGAGAACCACTGCAGGGAGAGAGAGGGATAAACACTGCAGGGAGAGAGAAGGAAAGTTCCAGACCGCTGGGCTGCATTGAGCAGATTGGAGGACATTGTGAAAGTGACAGAGAGAGAGAGGATAGAGGGACAGAGAGAGAGGATAGAGGAACAGAGAGAGAGGATAGAGGGACAGAGAGAGAGGATAGAGGGACAGAGAGAGAGGATAGAGGGACAGAGAGAGAGGATAGAGGGACAGAGAGAGAGGATAGAGGGACAGAGAGAGAGGATAGAGGAACAGAGAGAGAGGATAGAGGGACAGAGAGAGAGGATAGAGGGACAGAGAGAGAGGATAGAGGGACAGAGAGAGAGAAGTGACATATCGAAGGAGTTGGGCAGATGGGGGACAGTCGGCAGGTGGGGACAGTCGGGCAGGTGGGGGACAGTCGGGCAGGTGGGGGACAGTCGGGCAGGTGGGGGACAGTCGGGCAGGTGGGGGACAGTCGGGCAGGTGGGGGACAGTCGGGCAGGTGGGGGACAGTCGGACAGGTGGGGGACAGTCGGACAGGTGGGGGACAGTCGGACAGGTGGGGGACAGTCGGGCAGGTGGGGGACAGTCGGGCAGGTGGGGGACAGTCGGACAGATGGGGACAGTCGGACAGGTGGGGACAGTCGGGCAGGTGGGGGACAGTCGGGCAGGTGGGGGACAGTCGGGCAGGTGGGGGACAGTCGGGCAGGTGGGGGACAGTCGGGCAGATGGGGGACAGTCGGGCAGATGGGGACAGTCGGACAGATGGGGACAGTCGGGCAGATGGGGACAGTCGGGCAGATGGGGGACAGTCGGGCAGGATGGGGACAGTCGGACAGGTGGGGACAGTCGGACAGGTGGGGACAGTCGGG
Organism: Salmo trutta; assembly: GCF_901001165.1. NCBI lineage: Eukaryota > Metazoa > Chordata > Actinopteri > Salmoniformes > Salmonidae > Salmo > Salmo trutta. The sequence continues at coordinate 23,192 of NW_021822713.1, forward strand.
CAGGTGGGGGACAGTCGGGCAGGTGGGGGACAGTCGGGCAGGTGGGGGACAGTCGGGCAGGTGGGGGACAGTCGGGCAGGTGGGGGACAGTCGGGCAGGTGGGGGACAGTCGGGCAGGTGGGGACAGTCTGGTGCCATCAATTCAATACTTATTTCATATTTTAGCACCTGCTTGTGAGGTCAGTAAGGCAACCGCCTTACCGCTGCCCTTTAATTATTTGTTATTCTTATTTCTTACTTTTTTTTAAAGGTATTTTATTAAAACTGCATTGTTGGTTAAGGGCTTGTTAGTAAGCATTTCACTGTAAAGGTCTACACCTGTTGTATTCAGCATTTCACTGTAAAGGTCTACACCTGTTGTATTCAGCATTTCACTGTAAAGGTCTACACCTGTTGTATTCAGCATTTCACTGTAAGGTCTACTACACCTGTTGTATTCAGCATTTCACTGTAAAGGTCTACACCTGTTGTATTCAGCATTTCACTGTGATGTCTACTACACCTGTTGTATTCAGCATTTCACTGTAAGGTCTACTACACCTGTTGTATTCAGCATTTCACTGTGAGGTCTACTACACCTGTTGTATTCGGCGCATGTGACTAATAATGTTTGATTTGAATAAGAAGTTCTCTCTCTCTCTCTCTCTCTCTCTCTGTGTTATGTCAGTAAGTCACTCTCTCAGTATGTGATGTCAAGTGTCATACTGTGGTCCCTTAGTGAGCCCCTTCTGTCCCTGAGGTCACATTCTTGTTGTCGTCACTGGGTCAGTGTACTGTAGCAGGGTGAGTAGAGATGGTAGTAGTATTGGTACAAATACAGTACAGATGGTAGTAGTATTGGTATAGTAGAGATAGTAGTAGTATTGGTACAGTAGAGATGGTAGTAGTATTGGTACAGTAGAGATGGTAGTAGTACTGGTACAGTAGAGATGGTAGTAGTACTGGTACAGTAGAGATGGTAGTAGTACTGGTACAGTAGAGATGGTAGTAGTACTGGTACAGTAGAGACGGTAGTAGTACTGGTACAGTAGAGACGGTAGTAGTATTGGTACAGTAGAGACGGTAGTAGTATTGGTACAGTAGAGATGGTAGTAGTATTGGTACAGTAGAGATGGTAGTAGTATTGGTACAGTAGAGACGGTAGTAGTATTGGTACAGTAGAGACGGTAGTAGTATTGGTACAGTAGAGATGGTAGTAGTATTGGTACAGTAGAGACGGTAGTAGTATTGGTACAAATACAGTAGAGATGGTAGTAGTAGTATTGGTACTGGTACAGTAGAGACGGTAGTAGTATTGGTACAGTAGAGATGGTAGTAGTATTGGTACAGTAGAGATGGTAGTAGTATTGGTACAGGTACAGTAGAGATGTTGTAGTATTGGTACAGGTACAGTAGAGATGTTGTAGTATTGGTACAGGTACAGTAGAGATGGTAGTAGTATTGGTACAATAAAGATGGTAGTAGTATTGGTACAGGTACAGTAGAGATGGTAGTAGTATTGGTATAGTAGAGATGGTAGTAGTATTGGTACAGGTACAGTAGAGATGGTAGTAGTATTGGTACAGGTACAGTAGAGATGGTAGTAGTACTGGTACAGTAGAGATGGTAGTAGTATTGGTACAGTAAAGATGGTAGTAGTACTGGTACAGGTACAGTAGAGATGGTAGTAGTATTGGTATAGTAGAGATGGTAGTAGTACTGGTACAGGTACAGTAGAGATGGTAGTAGTATTGGTACAGTAGAGATGGTAGTAGTATTGGTACAGGTACAGTAGAGATGGTAGTAGTATTGGTACAGTAAAGATGGTAGTAGTATTGGTACAGTAGAGACGGTAGTAGTATTGGTACAGTAGAGATGGTAGTAGTATTGGTACAGGTACAGTAGAGATGGTAGTAGTATTGGTACAGTAGAGATGGTAGTAGTATTGGTACAGTAGAGATGGTAGTAGTATTGGTACGGTACAGTAGAGATGGTAGTAGTATTGGTACAGTAGAGATGGTAGTAGTATTGGTACAGGTACAGTAGAGATGGTAGTAGTATTGGTACAGTAAAGATGGCAGTAGTATTGGTACAGGTACAGTAGAGATGGTAGTAGTATTGGTACAGTAGAGATGGTAGTAGTATTGGTACAGTAGAGACGGTAGTAGTATTGGTACAGGTACAGTAGAGATGGTAGTAGTATTGGTACAGTAAAGATGGTAGTAGTATTGGTACAGTAAAGATGGTAGTAGTATTGGTACAGGTACAGTAGAGATGGTAGTAGTATTGGTATAGTAGAGATGGTAGTAGTACTGGTAGAGTAGAGATGGTAGTAGTATTGGTATAGTAGAGATGGTAGTAGTATTGGTACAGTAGAGATGGTAGTAGTATTGGTACAGTAGAGATGGTAGTAGTATTGGTACAGTAGAGATGGTAGTAGTATTGATACAGTAGAGATGGTAGTAGTATTGGTACAGGTACAGTAAGGAAGGTAGTAGTATTGGTACAGGTACAGCCTGAATTGATTTCGCTGCTCTATTGATGCATTCATACAGTGTGGATGGGTAGCCAGGCAACAAGTACAGTAGTACTGTAATCTGTCACCTTGTCATAACCAGGGTTGGGGAGTAACGAATTACATGTAATTGATCACAAAAAATGGTAACTGTAATCAGTTACATTACCAGCTAAAAATAATGTAATCCGATTACAGAAACTTTTGAAAAAGTAGATGATTACTTCGAGGATTACTTTTAAATTCAGAAAAGGATGTTTGCAAGAAAAAAAATATCTTTGACATTTCTCTGTTTTTACAATGACATTCAAATCAGCATTGAAAAAAGGCCCAGGATTCAGTTTGTTCCACCTGAGCGAGTCTGACCACAAGATAGAGACCGCTGTGATGTCAGAGGCCGCTGTGATGTCAGAGACCGCTGTGATGTCAGAGCCTGCTGTGATGTCAGAGACCTCTGTGATGTCAGAGACCAACCAGACCGCTGGTTGACAGAATGCCCAAGACAGTGCAAAAGCTGTCATCAAGGCAAAGAGTGGCTACTTTGAAGAATCTCAAATATAAAATATATTTTGATTTGTTTAACACCTTTTTTTGGTTACTACATGATTCCCTATGTGTTATTTCATAGTTGTGATGTCTTCACTATTATTCTACAATGTAGAAAATAGTAAAAATAAAGAAAAACCCTGGAATGAGTAGGTGTGTCCAAGCTTTTGACTGGTACTGTGTGTATATATACACATATTATATATGTATATCCATTGATTGTTGAAGAATATAACTAATAAATGCCTCGAGCTTAGTTCAAATGTCAAACTCCATGAGAACCCAAAATATAAGCTTGTTTTACTCCAATGTTTGTAAACAAAGTAAATGTAAACAAACACTGTATAGCCTCATAACATGGTTATAACTATAATGTTGATATCGTGGATGGTCAGTCCTGTATCACCTCATAACATGGTTACAACTATAATGTTGATATCATGGATGGTCAGTCCTGTATAGCCTCATAACATGGTTATAACTATAATGTTGATGTCATGGATGGTCAGTCCTGTATCGCCTCATAACATGGTTATAACTATAATGTTGATATCATGGATGGTCAGTCCTGTATCGCCTCATAACATGGTTATAACTATAATGTTGATATCATGGATGGTCAGTCCTGTATCGCCTCATAACATGGTTATAACTATAATGTTGATATCGTGGATGGTCAGTCCTGTATCACCTCATAACATGGTTATAACTATAATGTTGATATCATGGATGGTCAGTCCTGTATAGCCTCATAACATGGTTATAACTATAATGTTGATATCATGGATGGTCAGTCCTGTATAGCCTCATAACATGGTTATAACTATGATGTTGATATCATGGATGGTCAGTCCTGTATAGCCTCATAACATGGTTATAACTATAATGTTGATATCATGGATGGTCAGTCCTGTATAACCTCCATAACATGGTTATAACTATAACGTTGATATCATGGGTGGTCAGTCCTGTATAGCCTCATAACATGGTTATAACTATAATGTTGATATCATGGATGGTCAGTCCTGTATAGCCTCATAACATGGTTATAACTATAACGTTGATATCATGGATGGTCAGTCCTGTATAGCCTCATAACATGGTTATAACTATAACGTTGATATCATGGATGGTCAGTCCTGTATAGCCTCATAACATGGTTATAACTATAACGTTGATATCGTGGATGGTCAGTCCTGTATCGCCTCATAACATGGTTATAACTATAATGTTGATGTCGTGGATGGTCAGTCCTGTATCGCCTCATAACATGGTTATGACTATAATGTTGATGTCATGGATGGTCAGTCCTGTATAGCCTCATAACATGGTTATAACTATGATGTTGATATCATGGATGGTCAGTCCTGTATCGCCTCATAACATGGTTATAACTATAATGTTGATATCATGGATGGTCAGTCCTGTATAGCCTCATAACATGGTTATAACTATAATGTTGATATCATGGATGGTCAGTCCTGTATAGCCTCATAACATGGTTATAACTATAATGTTGATGTCGTGGATGGTCAGTCCTGTATCGCCTCATAACATGGTTATGACTATAATGTTGATGTCATGGATGGTCAGTCCTGTATAGCCTCATAACATGGTTATAACTATGATGTTGATATCATGGATGGTCAGTCCTGTATCGCCTCATAACATGGTTATAACTATAATGTTGATATCATGGATGGTCAGTCCTGTATAGCCTCATAACATGGTTATAACTATAATGTTGATATCATGGATGGTCAGTCCTGTATAGCCTCATAACATGGTTATAACTATAATGTTGATATCATGGATGGTCAGTCCTTACATCCATATCTCTGTCTATTAATCTGAGAGTGGTTACATTTCTCCAGGCCCGTCCCTCAGCTTTTTACCAAAACATATCACAATGTCACCAACAAAAAGGTCAACAATAGGCCTGTAACAAATGCAGCATATGCCATTTATTTATCACATGTAAACAGCACTTTTCAGTAGTGCTCAAAGCCATTCCATGAACACAGCATTTATTTTTCAACTTGAATCAACGAGCCCAATCAGTCCTCCAAGACAACACGATCATAAACAATGGCGTAGGACTGGCGAATACATCCTTAGTTTTGGGGTTATGCTCAGGTAAAACAATTTACCAAACAATAAATCCTATTCTTGAAGATAAAAGGGGTATGACATTTATTGTAATGACTGGAATTCAGATAGACTTTGGTTTTTAAATGTAAAGATATAATCTAATCGTATTATTATTATATGTAGTAGAAAGCGATGGGTTAGAAGAAGCCTACATAACCAACCCATAAACCCTACATAACCAACCCATAAACCCTACATAACCAACCCATAAACCCTACATAACCAACCCGTAAACCCTACATAACCAACCCGTAAACCCTACATAACCAACCCATAAACCCTACATAACCAACCCATAAACCCTACATAACCAACCCATAAACCCTACATAACCAACCCATAAACCCTACATAACCAACCCGGCTATGTAAACTTTAACATTGATTTACCCTGCAATAGATGTCGTTCAAATGGTAACATATATTTTCTTGTCTTCCTCTAATGCCTCTCAAAGGGAAAAGTAATCTAAAAGTAACTGAATGTAATCAGATTACATTACTGAGTTTGGGGTAATCCAACTGATTTTGAACAGGTAACGGGTTACATTATAGAAGGTAACCTACCCAACCCTGGTCATAACCAGCGAGTCCACAGAGAGTCCAATAGCTAGACAGAGAGTCAGGGTCACAGTAAGAGTCAACTCAACATGTACTGGACCTCAGTGAGTCCACAGAGAGTCCAATAGCTAGACAGAGAGTCAGGGTCACAGTAAGAGTCAACTCAACATGTACTGGACCTCAGTGAGTCCAGAGAATGTGTGTGTGTGTGTGTGTGGGGGGGGGGGGGGGGGGGGGTCTGAGGGTGTGAACATGCCATGACTCTCTCTCTAAGAAAGGGGCCACTGTGGCTGGGAGGCCAGTAGGGCTGGGTATCTGGGACTGGGAGGCCAGTAGGGCTGGGTATCTGGGACTGGGAGGCCAGTAGAGCTGGGTGGCCAGTATGGGACTGGGAGGCCAGTAGGGCTGGGTATCTGGGACTGGGAGGCCAGTAGGGCTGGGTATCTGGGACTGGGAGGCCAGTAGGGCTGGGTATCTGGGACTGGGAGGCCCAGTAGAGCTGGGAGGCCAGTGGGGCTGGGAGGCCAGTGGGGCTGGGAGGCCAGTGGGGCTGGGAGGCCAGTAGGGCTGGGTATCTGGGGCTGGGAGGCCAGTAGGGCTGGGTATCTGGGGCTGGGAGGCCAGTAGGGCTGGGTATCTGGGGCTGGGAGGCCAGTAGGACTGGGAGGCCAGTAGGGCTGGGTATCTGGGACTGGGAGGCCAGTAGGGGGCTGGGTATCTGGGACTGGGAGGCCAGTAGGGCTGGGTATCTGGGACTGGGTGGCCAGTAGGGGCTGGGTATCCTGGGACTGGGAGGCCCAGTAGGGCTGGGTATCTGGGACTGGGAGGCCAGTAGGGCTGGGTTTATGGGACTGGGAGGCCAGTAGGGCTGGGTTTATGGGACTGGGAGGCCAGTAGGGCTGGGTATCTGGGACTGGGAGGCCAGTAGGGCTGGGTTTATGGGACTGGGAGGCCAGTAGGGCCGGGTATCTGGGACTGGGAGGCCAGTAGGGCTGGGTTTATGGGACTGGGAGGCCAGTAGGGCTGGGTATCTGGGACTGGGAGGCCAGTAGGGCTGGGTTTATGGGACTGGGAGGCCAGTAGGGCTGGGTATCTGGACTGGGAGGCCAGTAGGGCTGGGTTTATGGGACTGGGAGGCCAGTAGGGCTGGGTATCTGGGACTGGGAGGCCAGTAGGGCTGGGTATCTGGGACTGGGAGGCCAGTAGGGCTGGGTATCTGGGACTGGGAGGCCAGTAGGGCTGGGTATCTGGGACTGGGAGGCCAGTAGGGCTGGGTATCTGGGACTGGGAGGCCAGTAGGGCTGGGTATCTGGGACTGGGAGGCCAGTAGGGCTGGGTATCTGGGGACTGGGAGGCCAGTAGGGCTGGGTATCTGGGACTGGGAGGCCAGTAGGGCTGGGAGGCCAGTAGGACTGGGAGGCCAGTAGGGCTGGGAGACCAGTAGGGCTGGGTATCTGGGACTGGGAGGCCCAGTAGGGCTGGGTTTATGGGACTGGGAGGCCAGTAGGGCTGGGTATCTGGGACTGGGAGGCCAGTAGGGCTGGGTATCTGGGACTGGGAGGCCAGTAGGGCTGGGTATCTGGGACTGGGAGGCCAGTAGGGCTGGGTATCTGGGACTGGGAGGCCAGTAGGGCTGGGTATCTGGGACTGGGAGGCCAGTAGGGCGGGGTATCTGGGACTGGGAGGCCCAGTAGGGCTGGGTATCTGGGACTGGGAGGCCCAGTAGGGCTGGGTATCTGGGACTGGGAGGCCAGTAGGGCTGGGTATCTGGGACTGGGAGGCCAGTAGGGCTGGGTATCTGGGACTGGGAGGCCAGTAGGGCTGGGTATCTGGGACTGGGAGGCCAGTAGGGCTGGGTATCTGGGACTGGGAGGCCAGTAGGGCTGGGTTTATGGGACTGGGAGGCCAGTAGGGCTGGGTTTATGGGACTGGGAGGCCAGTAGGGCTGGGTTTATGGGACTGGGAGGCCAGTAGGGCTGGGTATCTGGGACTGGGAGGCCAGTAGGGCTGGGTTTATGGGACTGGGAGGCCAGTAGGGCTGGGTTTATGGGACTGGGAGGCCAGTAGGGCTGGGTATCTGGGACTGGGAGGCCAGTAGGGCTGGGTATCTGGGACTGGGAGGCCAGTAGGGCTGGGTTATATGGGACTGGGAGGCCAGTAGGGCTGGGTATCGGGACCTGGGAGGCCAGTAGGGCTGGGTATCTGGGACTGGGGAGGCCAGTAGGGGCTGGGTTATGGGACTGGGAGGCCAGTAGGGGCTGGGTATCTGGGACTGGGAGGCCAGTAGGGCTGGGTATCTGGGACTGGGAGGCCCAGTAGGGCTGGGTATCTGGGACTGGGAGGCCCAGTAGGGCTGGGTATCTGGGACTGGGAGGCCAGTAGGGCTGGGTATCTGGGACTGGGAGGCCAGTAGGGCTGGGTATCTGGGACTGGGAGGCCCAGTAGGGCTGGGTATCTGGGACTGGGAGGCCAGTAGGGCTGGGTATCTGGGACTGGGAGGCCAGTAGGGCTGGTTTATGGGACTGGGAGGCCAGTAGGGCTGGGTTATATGGGACTGGGAGGCCAGTAGGGCTGGGTTTATGGGACTGGGAGGCCAGTAGGGCCGGGTATCTGGGACTGGGAGGCCAGTAGGGCTGGGTTTATGGGACTGGGAGGCCAGTAGGGCTGGGTTTATGGGACTGGGAGGCCAGTAGGGCTGGGTATCTGGGACTGGGAGGCCAGTAGGGCTGGGTATCTGGGACTGGGAGGCCAGTAGGATCTGGGACTGGGAGGCCAGTAGGGCTGGGTATCTGGGACTGGGAGGCCAGTAGGGCTGGGTATCTGGGACTGGGAGGCCAGTAGGGCTGGGTATCTGGGACTGGGAGGCCAGTAGGGCTGGGTATCTGGGACTGGGAGGCCAGTAGGGCTGGGTATCTGGGGACTGGGAGGCCAGTAGGGCTGGGTATCTGGGACTGGGAGGCCCAGTAGGGCTGGGTATCTGGGACTGGGAGGCCCAGTAGGGCTGGGTTTATGGGACTGGGAGGCCAGTAGGGCTGGGTATATGGGACTGGGAGGCCAGTAGGGCTGGGTATCTGGGACTGGGAGGCCAGTAGGGCTGGGTATCTGGGACTGGGAGGCCAGTAGGGGCTGGGTAATCTGGGACTTGGGAGGCCAGTAGGGCTGGGTATGCTGGGACTGGGAGGCCAGTAAGGGGCTGGGTATCTGGGACTGGGAGGGCCAGTAGGGCGGGGTATCTTGGGACTGGGAGGCCAGTATCGGGCTGGGTATCTTGGACTGGGGAGGCCCAGTAGGGCTGGGTATCTGGGAACTGGGAGGCCAGTAGGGCTGGGTATACTGGGACTGGGAGGCCAGTAGGGCTGGGTATCTGGGACTGGGAGGCCAGTAGGGGCTGGGTATCTGGGACTGGGAGGCCAGTAGGGCTGGGTATCTGGGACTGGGAGGCCAGTAGGGCTGGGTTTATGGGACTGGGAGGCCAGTAGGGCTGGGTTTATGGGACTGGGAGGCCAGTAGGGCTGGGTTTATGGGACTGGGAGGCCAGTAGGGCTGGGTATCTGGGACTGGGAGGCCAGTAGGGCTGGGTTTATGGGACTGGGAGGCCAGTAGGGCTGGGAATTATGGGACTGGGAGGCCAGTAGGGCTGGGTATCTGGGACTGGGAGGCCAGTAGGGCTGGGTATCTGGGACTGGGAGGCCAGTAGGGCTGGGAGGCCAGTAGGGCTGGGTATCTGGGACTGGGAGGCGAGTATGGCTGGGTATCTGGGACTGGGAGGCCAGTAGGGCTGGGTATTGGGACTGGAGGCAGTAGGGGGCTGGGTATCTGTTGACTGGGAGGCCAGTAGGGCTGGGTATCTGGGACTGGGAGGCCCAGTAGGGCTGGGTATCTGGGACTGGGAGGCCCAGTAGGGCTGGGTATCTGGGACTGGGAGGCCAGTAGGGCTGGGTATCTGGGACTGGGAGGCCAGTAGGGCTGGGTATCTGGGACTGGGAGGCCAGTAGGGGCTGGGTATCTGGGACTGGGAGGCCAGTAGGGCTGGGTATCTGGGACTGGGAGGCCAGTAGGGCTGGGGTTATGGGACTGGGAGGCCAGTAGGGCTGGGTTTATGGGACTGGGAGGCCAGTAGGGCTGGGTTTATGGGACTGGGAGGCCTAGTAGGGCTGGGTTAGGTATGGGACTGGGAGGGCCAGTAGGGCTGGGTATGGACTGGGAGGCCAGTAGGGCTGGGTTTATGGGACTGGGAGGCCAGTAGGGCTGGGTTTATGGGACTGGGAGGCCAGTAGGGCTGGGTATCTGGGAACTGGGAGGCCAGTAGGGCTGGGTTATTCTGGGACTGGGAGGGCCAGTAGGGCTGGGGTTTATGGGACTGGGAGGCCAGTAGGGGCTGGGTATCTGGGACTGGGAGGCCTAGTAGGGGCTGGTATCTGGGACTGGGAGGCCAGTAGGGCTGGGTGGCCAGTGGGACTGGGAGGCCAGTAGGGCTGGGTATCTGGGACTGGGAGGCCAGTAGGGCTGGGTATCTGGGACTGGGAGGCCAGTAGGGCTGGGTATCTGGGACTGGGAGGCCAGTAGGGCTGGGTATCTGGGACTGGGAGGCCAGTAGGGCTGGGTTTATGGGACTGGGAGGCCAGTAGGGCTGGGTATCTGGGACTGGGAGGCCAGTAGGGCTGGGTATCTGGGACTGGGAGGCCAGTAGGGCTGGGTATCTGGGACTGGGAGGCCAGTAGGGCTGGGTATCTGGGACTGGGAGGCCAGTAGGGCTGGGTTTATGGGACTGGGAGGCCAGTAGGGCTGGGTTTATGGGACTGGGAGGCCAGTAGGGCTGGGTATCTGGGACTGGGAGGCCAGTAGGGCTGGGTATCTGGGACTGGGAGGCCAGTAGGGCTGGGTTTATGGGACTGGGAGGCCAGTAGGGCTGGGTATCTGGGACTGGGAGGCCAGTAGGGCTGGGTTTATGGGACTGGGAGGCCAGTAGGGCTGGGTATCTGGGACTGGGAGGCCAGTAGGGCTGGGTATCTGGGACTGGGAGGCCAGTAGGGCTGGGGTATCTGGGACTGGGAGGCCAGTAGGGCTGGGTATCTGGGACTGGGAGGCCAGGTAGGGCTGGGTATCTGGGACTGGGAGGCCAGTAGGGCTGGGTTTATGGGACTGGGAGGCCAGTAGGGCTGGGTATCTGGGACTGGGAGGCCAGTAGGGCTGGGTATCTGGGACTGGGAGGCCAGTAGGGCTGGGTATCTGGGACTGGGAGGCCAGTAGGGCTGGGTATCTGGGACTGGGAGGCCAGTAGGGCTGGGTATCTGGGACTGGGAGAACAGTAGGGCTGGGTTTATGGGACTGGGAGGCCAGTAGGGCTGGGTTTATGGGACTGGGAGGCCAGTAGGGCTGGGTTTATGGGACTGGGAGGCCAGTTTGACGTGAAGGGAGGATGAAGCATTGAATAGAGAAAGAGAATGAGAGAAATTAAAATGAAGTGATGTTTGAAATGAAAGAGTTTCAAACATCATGTCTCAGAGGTCTAAAGCAGAATAGTTTCTTCCCCCCCAAGTCAATGACAGGCATACTGTCATCATCGATCAGCTACACTAGTATCATACTGAAAGAGCTCTCTGTAGCAGGGGGCTGCTCAGAAGTGAAGGAAAACTAGCCTGTAAATACCTAGCTGACCCATACATCTACAAGGACTTCTCTTTAGTGTCGCTGGACATTCCTGTTACATCAAAACTACACGTTTTAAATTGTTTACGATAGTCAATAGATTAAATCTCGGGCATATACGGCAGCCCTGTATGTGTAATAGTCCTATTTATAGGTTTGCTAAAGTACCTTTTATAGACTACGGGATATCACAAAGATCAAATGGTTGCTTGGTAACCCGGTTATACGCCAGTACATTCAGAGAAATATGGTCAGATGTCCACTTACGGATTTTCGCGACACTGGCCACCAGGATCCATATGGCGATAACGTAAGGCGTCTGTACATAACTCCATTCCCACTGCACCATCTGGAACCCTCCGCCGTGGCGGTGCGACTCTCCGCCGCCGTCCTCCGTGATCGCGGACGGTTCCTCTGCGGACCGGGCCAAGGCAATACCCGGCGAAGCATACTCCTCCTGGGGTTGGACCTGGAAGCGGTCTAGAGAGGTGGTCGGAGAAGCGGGTAGCGACGGACCGGGTAATCCACCGCTACGCAGCCCAAGGTCCGGAAAAAGCGACGCGTCTGTCGCGGGGAGGTCAGCCGCATCTTTACCTACTACCGATAGCAGAAGGAGCACAGGCACATTGAAGAGGAGCATCTTCCCGTTAAACTCACTCAGCCTCGCGTCATCTTCTATTCTCTTTTTATACACACCATCAAGGGGAGGGCCGGAGGTAAGATGGGAAGGACACGACGTAAGGGACGATACCTGTCACCGGTTTGCGGTTTACAATATCAACAACACCTCTCTCTCTCTCTAAGCGGTACGCTATGGTAACCCAGTCGAGGCTCTTACCGGCTGGCATAGCCTATCTTGGCACGTGACCCAAACTCTGAGAACCGCTATGACCCCCCGTTAAAGAGCCATCACATGCGCACGGGCCACAGCAGAGTGCGGATCTGAGAGCTGTCAATGTATTGTTTTTAAAGACGACTTGTCCTGACTGTGGCATTCTGTGAAAGACGACTACTCCTGACTGTGGCATTCTATGAAAGACACTACTCCTGACTGTAGCATTCTGTGAAAGAAGACTAGTCCTGACTGTGGCATTCTGTGAAAGAAGACTACTCCTGACTGTAGCATTCTGTGAAAGACGACTAGTCCTGACTGTAGCATTCTGTGAAAGACGACTAGTCCTGACTGTAGCATTCTGTGAAAGATTGAGACAGTTTACTACTAGAGCCATAAGGTAATGTAACCCAACACAATTTGAGTGAAAGAATAACATTGGTACAGTCGACTGTATGCTTGAAGATGTTGTTTTTATTCATGTTTTTATTCATTTGGGAAACATATGACGATAAAACACTTAAAATAAGACTTCAATTAAGCATTATTACAACCATTTAGTTACAGTTTGCCGTCGCTCCTGTGTCCACACAGACACACACAGTCTCATAATACGGCCATCGTGTCCTCAGATAGATCGTAACAATAGAAAGTAACTTTAATTCTCCATTTTAAAAAAACGGGCATCGTAACAGCAGGCAGAACACTGTGTCATACAATAAAAAAACAGGTGATCTTTACCAGAAGGTTCAAATAATTTCAAAACAGGGTTTAAATGACCAGAACACATTCACAGAGGAGGAAGGGGACGAGGGTCCATCTTTAACATATGTGCCTCAGAATAGTGACTGAAGCGAGGTACGTTTTAAAAATGGCACCCTTCTCTCCCTACATACTGCGGTACTTTTGAACAAAGCCCTATGGGCGCTAGTCAAAAGTAGTGTACTACTGTATATAGGGAATAGGGTGTGATATGGGACACAAGCGTGGAACTACTGTATATAGGGAATAGGGTGTGATTTGGGACACACACGTGGAACTACTGTATATAGGGAATAGGGTGTGATTTGGGACACATCCGAAGAACTACTGTATATAGGGAATAGGGTGTGATTTGGGACACAGCCGTGGAGTACATATATCTACAGGAAATAGTGAATGGGTAAACAACATGCAGTACGCATTCCACCTAGAACAACTGAAACACACTTGATATACACACAGGTAAACACACAGGTAAACACACAGGTAAACACACAGGTATACACACAGGTATACACAACTGTATTCAACACAACTAAGGGAAGTGAACACGTGATCAGAAAACAGTGAAGTCTTGACAACGTTATCCTTGCTATTGTATCATACCCCACCTCCCAGTGCAAACAGGCAAATCTCTATTCTCTACATATCATAGTCAGAACTTCCTTCAAAAACGCTGCCCTTAAAATGATTGTATTTCAGAAAGACACTGTATGGATTCTCTCCCCCCCGTGGATCATGGATCCCCTCCGTGGACCCCCCCGTGGATCCCCCCTGTGGATCCCCCCCGGGGACATAACAATATCTTTCCTTGGACGTGAACGTATATCTCTCTGTATATACAATACCGTGTACCTTGGAAACAGAGGTCACCGTTAGTTCATCGCTACTGTGCACGTTGGAGACAGAGTGGCGTCGTTACACGGAGTGGAATTACACTTAACATTAAGGGTGTAAGTGTTGTTTTATGCTGTTCTATATGACCAGAGGTTGTTCTATATGACCAGAGGTTGTTTTATGCTGTTCTATATGACCAGAGGGTGTTCTATATGACCAGAGGTTGTTTTATGCTGTTCTATATGACCAGAGGGTGTTGTATATGACCAGAGGGTGTTTTATGCTGTTCTATATGACCAGAGGTTGTTTTATACTGTTCTATATGACCAGAGGTTGTTTTATGCTGTTCTATATGACCAGAGGTTGTTTTATGCTGTTCTATATGACCAGAGGTTGCTTTATGCTGTTCTATATGACCAGAGGTTGCTTTATGCTGTTCTATATGACCAGAGGGTGTTCTATATGACCAGAGGGTGTTTTATGTTGTTGTAAATGACCAGAGGGTGTTTTATGCTGTTCTATATGACCAGAGGTTGTTCTATATGACCAGAGGGTGTTTTATGTTGTTCTATATGACCAGAGGGTGTTTTATGCTGTTCTATATGACCAGAGGTTGTTCTATATGACCAGAGGGTGTTCTATATGACCAGAGGGTGTTTTATGCTGTTCTATATGACCAGAGGTTGTTCTATATGACCAGAGGGTGTTCTATATGACCAGAGGGTGTTTTATGTTGTTCTATATGACCAGAGGGTGTTCTATATGACCAGACGTTGCTTTATGCTGTTCTATATGACCAGAGGTTGTTCTATATGACCAGAGGTTGTTTTATGCTGTTCTATATGACCAGAGGGTGTTCTATATGACCAGAGGGCGTTTTATGTTGTTCTAAATGACCAGAGGGTGTTTTATGCTGTTCTATATGACCAGAGATTGTTCTATATGACCAGAGGGTGTTTTAATGCTGTTCTATATGACCAGAGGTTGTTCTATATGACCAGAGGGTGTTTTATGCTGTTCTATATGACCAGAGGGTGTTCTATATGACCAGAGGGTGTTCTATATGACCAGAGGGTGTTTTATGTTGTTCTAAAATGACCAGAGGGTGTTTTATGCTGTTCTATATGACCAGAGGTTGTTCTATATGACCAGAGGGTGTTTTATGTTGTTCTATATGACCAGAGGGTGTTTTATGCTGTTCTATATGACCAGAGGTTGTTCTATATGACCAGAGGGTGTTCTATATGACCAGAGGGTGTTCTATATGACCAGAGGGTGTTTTATGCTGTTCTATATGACCAGAGGTTGTTCTATATGACCAGAGGGTGTTCTATGCTGTTCTATATGACCAGAGGGTGTTTTATGTTGTTCTATATGACCAGAGGGTGTTCTATATGACCAGACGTTGCTTTATGCTGTTCTATATGACCAGAGGGTGTTTTACTCTGTTCTATATGACCAGAGGGTGTTTTATGCTGTTCTATATGACCAGAGGGTGTTCTATATGACCAGAGGGTGTTCTATATGACCAGAGGGTGTTCTATATGACCAGAGGGTGTTCTATACGACCAGAGGGTGTTTTATATGACCAGAGGGTGTTCTATGCTGTTCTATATGACCAGAGGTTGTTCTATATGACCAGAGGGTGTTTTATGCTGTTCTATATGACCAGAGGTTGTTCTATATGACCAGAGGTTGTTCTATATGACCAGAGGGTGTTTTATGCTGTTCTATATGACCAGAGGTTGTTCTATATGACCAGAGGTTGTTCTATATGACCAGAGGTTGTTCTATATGACCAGAGGGTGTTTTATGCTGTTCTATATGACCAGAGGTTGTTCTATATGACCAGAGGTTGTTCTATATGACCAGAGGTTGTTCTATATGACCAGAGGTTGTTTTATGCTGTTCTATATGACCAGAGGGTGTTCTATATGACCAGAGGGTGTTCTATATGACCAGAGGGTGTTTTATGCTGTTCTATATGACCAGAGGGTGTTTTATGCCGTTCTATATGACCAGAGGTTGTTCTATATGACCAGAGGCTGTTCTATATGACCAGAAGTTGTTCTATATGACCAGAAGTTGTTCTATATGACCAGAAGTTGTTCTATATGACCAGAGGTTGTTTTATGCTGTTCTATATGACCAGAGGTTGTTCTATATGACAAGAAGTTGTTCTATATGACCAGAAGTTGTTCTATATGACCAGAGGGTGTTCTATTTGACCAGAGGGTGTTCTATTTGACCAGAGGCTGTTCTATTTGACCAGAGGCTGTTCTATTTGACCAGAGGCTGTTCTATATGACCAGAGGCTGTTCTATATGACCAGAGGCTGTTCTATATGACCAGAGGCTGTTCTATATGACCAGAGGCTGTTCTATATGACCAGAGGTTGTTCTATATGACCAGAGGTTGTTTTATGCTGTTCTATATGACCAGAGGGTGTTTTATGCTGTTCTATATGACCAGAGGGTGTTTTATATGATCAGAGGTTGTTCTATATGACCAGAGGTTGTTTTATGCTGTTCTATATGACCAGAGGTTGTTTTATGCTGTTCTATATGACCAGAGGGTGTTTTATGCTGTTCTATATAACCAGAGGTTGTTCTATATAACCAGAGGTTGTTCTATATGACCAGAGGGTGTTCTATGCTGTTCTATATGACCAGACGTTGTTCTATATGACCAGAGGGTGTTTTATGCTGATCTCTATGACCAGAGGTTGTTCTATATGACCAGAGGGTGTTTTATGCTGTTCTATATGACCAGAGGGTGTTTTAAGCTGTTCTATATGACCAGAGGTTGTTCTATATGACCAGAGATTGTTCTATATGACCAGAGATTGTTCTATATGACCAGAGATTGTTCTATATGACCAGAGATTGTTCTATATGACCAGAGGTTGAATCCTAAAGGTGTGTGTTGGAACAATCAACCCTCCTGAACTGAAATATGATACAGCGGGTAAAATACTACACACCGTACAGTACCTAGACTTACACACAACACACACACACACACCACCCCCCATACAGTACCTAGACTCTCACACACACACACAATCCCCATGGGGTCCAAATATTAACAGTGAAACAAGGTTTGTGTGTGTGATAAATAATGTGGGCATGTGACCTGGTTTATATGTCCTCTGTCTTGATCAGATCACCTCGTGTGTCGTCTGAGACGGCCCTCTCTGTGTGTGTGTGTTTGAGACGTCTCGCTCTCTCTCTGTGTGTGTGTGTGTTGTCTGAGACGTCCCTCTCTGTGTGTGTGTGTGTGTGTTTGAGACGTCTCGCTCTCTCTCTGTGTGTGTGTGTGTGTATTGTCTGAGACTTCCCTCTCTGTGTGTGTGTGTGTGTGTTGTCTGAGACGTCTCTCTCTCTGTGTGTGTGTGTGTGTTGTCTGAGATGTCTCTCTCTCTCTGTGTGTGTGTATATTGTCTGAGACGTGTTTCTCTCTCTCTCTGTGTGTGTGTGTGTGTGTGTGTGTGTGTGTGTTGTCTGAGACGTGTCTCTCTCTCTCTGTGTGTGTGTGTGTGTGTATTGTCTGAGACGTCTCAGTGTGTGTGTATATTGTCTGAGACCAGGCTCAACATGACCTCTATTTAACAGCATATAGAACATTAGACTCTCTCACACTATAATTATATAAAGTTAATAACATCTGATGCTTTTAGCCATTATAATAATAATTATACCAGAGTTTATATTCAACCACTTGACTAAAACATCCTGTTACCCCCCTCCACCACCCTGATTCCAGACACACAGTAGTCTTTAAAAATAGTCTCATTTGTCCTTAATGTTCAGTTAAATGTACATCATACTGTATAAATCTCTTAAATATGATACATCATGATGTCTACCACAGCAAAACATCTGTATATTTACATCAATACCTGAAACACTTCTCCAGCCTTCAGCCGCGTTTCCTGAAACACTTCTCCAGCCTTCAGCCGCGTTTCCTGAAACACTTCTCCAGCCTTCAGCCGCGTTTCCTGAAACACTTCTCCAGTCTTCAGCCGCGTTTCCTGAAACACTTCTCCAGCCTTCAGCCGCGTTTCCTGAAACACTTCTCCAGCCTTCAGCCGCGTTTCCTGAAACACTTCTCCAGCCTTCAGCCGCGTTTCCTGAAACACTTCTCCAGCCTTCAGCCGCGTTTCCTGAAACACTTCTCCAGCCTTCAGCCGCGTTTCCTGAAACACTTCTCCAGCCTTCAGCCGCGTTTCCTGAAACACTTCTCCAGCCTTCAGCCGCGTTTCCTGAAACACTTCTCCAGCCTTCAGCCGCGTTTCCTGAAACACTTCTCCAGCCTTCAGCCGCGTTTCTACCGAGTGACTCGTCCATTTAGAGGAAAAAAACAAAACAATGAACAGTAGAGTTTTTCATATCTTCCAGCACGACATGAAGAGAAACGGGTGTTATGGGTGTTATGTAGTGAGACAGGAACAACCCCAGCCTGGGGGGGGGGGAGGGGGAGGGTACTGTAGTCAGCACCAGCATGTCCTTTCTACATGTACTGTCTCTTCTGGGGGGCGGGGGGGGGGGGGGGGGGGGGACTGTAGTCAGCACCAGCATGTCCTTCCTATATGTACTGTCTCTTCTTTATGTCAAATCAGGCCTTTCTCAGATCCAGGCCCTTGGTACTGGCATGACTTCATCCTTCCTCTTCATTGCTGGTGTGTGTGGTAGTACTGTGTCTCAGTCTGTCTGTGTAGGTCTGTGTGTCTCTGTGTGTTCAGAGCTTGTCACCAGTCTGTGTAGGTCTGTGTGTGTCTGTGTGTTCAGAGCTTGCTACCAGTCTGTGTAGGTCTGTGTGTGTCTGTGTGTTCAGAGCTTGTCACCAGTCTGTGTAGGTCTGTGTGTCTCTGTGTGTTCAGAGCTTGTCACCAGTCTGTGTAGGTCTGTGTGTGTGTGTGTGTGTGTTCAGAGCTTGCTACCAGTCTGTGTAGGTCTGTGTGTGTCTGTGTGTTCAGAGCTTGTCACCAGTCTGTGTAGGTCTGTGTGTGTCTGTGTGTTCAGAGCTTGTCACCAGTCTGTGTAGGTCTGTGTGTGTCTGTGTGTTCAGAGCTTGTCACCAGTCTTGTTGCCGAGTCCCAGAGCCTGAACCACGTCGACACTTAGTCCGCTCTTCAGAGTCCTCCTCACTGCAACACACAGAAACACCACGTCAAACCAGATGAGAACGCACACACACACACATTACCACGCCAATGCACCGTCTCAGGGATAATAAAAAAAAAACATTTCCATTTCACACCTCCCACCGGTCCAGGAGGTTACCCCCCCACCCACCAGTCCAGGAGGTTACCCCCACCCACCGGTCCAGGAAGTTACACACCCCCCCCACCCACCCACCGGTCCAGGAGGTTACCCCCCCCCCCACCCACCCACCGGTCCAGGAGGTTACCCCCCAACCCACCCACCGGTACCCCCCCCACCCACCCAGCGGTCCAGGAGGTTTACCCCCCCCACCCACCCAGCGGTCCAGGAGGTTACCAACCCACCCAGCGGTCCAGGAGGTTACCAAACCCACCAACTGGTCCAGGAGGTTACCAACCCACCAACTGGTCCAGGAGGTTACCAACCCACCAACTGGTCCAGGAGGTTACCAACCCACCAACTGGTCCAGGAGGTTACCAACCCACCAACTGGTCCAGGAGGTTACCAACCCACCAACTGGTCCAGGAGGTTACCAACCCACCAACTGGTCCAGGAGGTTACCAACCCACCAACTGGTCCAGGAGGTTACCAACCCACCAACTGGTCCAGGAGGTTACCAACCCACCAACTGGTCCAGGAGGTTACCAACCCACCAACTGGTCCAGGAGGTTACCAACCCACCAAGTGGTCCAGGAGGTTACCAACCCACCAACTGGTCCAGGAGGTTACCAACCCACCACTGGTCCAGGAGGTTACCAACCCACCAACTGGTCCAGGAGGTTACCAACCCACCAACTGGTCCAGGAGGTTACCAACCCACCAACTGGTCCAGGAGGTTACCAACCCACCAACTGGTCCAGGAGGTTACCAACCCACCAACTGGTCCAGGAGGTTACCAACCCACCAACTGGTCCAGGAGGTTACCAACCCACCCAGCGGTCCAGGAGGTTACCAACCCACCCAGCGGTCCAGGAGGTTACCAACCCACCAACTGGTCCAGGAGGTTACCAACCCACCAACTGGTCCAGGAGGTTACCAACCCACCCAGCGGTCCAGGAGGTTACCAACCCACCCAGCGGTCCAGGAGGTTACCAACCCACCAAGCGGTCCAGGAGGTTACCAACCCACCCAGCGGTCCAGGAGGTTACCAACCCACCCAGCGGTCCAGGAGGTTACCAACCCACCCAGCGGTCCAGGAGGTTACCAAAGCACCCAGCGGTCCAGGAGGTTACCAAAGCACCCAGCGGTCCAGGAGGTTGCCAAAGCACCCAGCGGTCCAGGAGGTTACCAAAGCACCCAGCGGTCCAGGAGGTTACCAAAGCACCCAGCGGTCCAGGAGGTTACCAACCCACCCAGCGGTCCAGGAGGTTACCAAAGCACCCAGCGGTCCAGGAGGTTACCAAAGCACCCAGCGGTCCAGGAGGTTACCAACCCACCCAGCGGTCCAGGAGGTTACCAACCCACCCAGAGGTCCAGGAGGTTACCAACCCACCCAGAGGTCCAGGAGGTTACCAACCCACCCAGAGGTCCAGGAGGTTACCAACCCACCCAGCGGTCCAGGAGGTTACCAAAGCACCCAGCGGTCCAGGAGGTTACCAAAGCACCCAGCGGTCCAGGAGGTTACCAAAGCACCCAGCGGTCCAGGTGGTTACCAAAGCACCCAGCGGTCCAGGAGGTTACCAAAGCACCCAGCGGTCCAGGAGGTTACCAAAGCACCCAGCGGTCCAGGAGGTTACCAACCCACCCAGTGGTCAAGGAGGTTACCAACCCACCCAGCGGTCCAGGAGGTTACCAACCCACCCAGCGGTCCAGGAGGTTACCAACCCACCCAGCAGTCCAGGAGGTTACCAACCCACCCAGCAGTCCAGGAGGTTACCAACCCACCCAGCAGTCCAGGAGGTTACCAACCCACCAACTGGTCCAGGAGGTTACCACCCACTGGTACATGCAGTGAAACAGGACAAATATAAGCACCTCCTATTTGACCTTTTGGCACGCACCCATCTCTGTATAGACAAGCCAATGCAGACCAGAGCCATATTCCCTATATAGTGGTACTACTATAGACCAGAGCCATATTCCCTATATAGTGCACTACTTTAGACCAGAGCCCTATTCCTTATATAGTGCACTACTTTAGACCAGGGCCCTATTCCCTATATAGTGCACTACTTTAGACCAGAGCCCTATTCCTTATATAGTGCACTACTTTAGACCAGGGCCCTATTCCCTATATAGTGGTACTACTATAGACCAGACCCCAATTCCCTATATAGTGGTACTACTATAGACCAGAGCCCTATTCCCTATATAGTGGTACTACTATAGACCAGAGCCCTATTCCCTATATAGTGCTACTACTATAGACCAGAGCCCTATTCCCTATATAGTGCACTACTATAGACCAGAGCCCTATTCCCTATATAGTGGTACTACTATAGACCAGAGCCCTATTCCCTATATAGTGCAGTACTGTAGACCAGAACCCTATTCCCTATATAGTGCACATCTTTAGACCAGAGCCCTATATAGTGCACTACTTTAGACCAGGGACCTATTCCCTATATAGTGCACTACTTTAGACCAGAGCCCGATAGGGTGCCATTTTGGATGATGTCAACACATCTTCATTTTGTGAAGGTTCTTGTACACTTTACTGAGATGTCAGGATGTCAGTTGAAAACAGAACAGAAATCAGTTCTTCATTAGTGGGAGAATGAAAGCCTGGGAGGATATAAACGCTGGGTATGTAGATATCTTTAGAGAGGAACTAACAACAGAGATATTATGGGCCCAGGGAGATAACGCTCTGTTGTCCAGATAAAGCTCTGTTATGAACACACATCATGCTGTGGATGGACACACAAGGACATAGAGACACAGACAGGGACAAAAGGGCTTATCCCTCAGTGGCGTCACACATCTAGCCTTGACCCTTTTCAGGTACTGGTGGTAGAAGTTCAATGAGATCAAGATGGACGACAGTAGTCACCAAGCCTTGTCTAGTAGGACTACAGAGTGGACGGTAGACAGTAGTCACCAAGCCTTGTCTAGTAGGACTACAGAGTGGACGGTAGACAGTAGTCACCAAGCCTTGTCTAATAGGACTACAGAGTGGACGGTAGACAGTAGTCACCAAGCCTTGTCTAATAGGACTACAGAGTGGACGGTAGACAGTAGTCACCAAGCCTTGTCTAGTAGGACTACAGAGTGGACGGGAGACAGTCACCAAGCCTTGTCTAGTAGGACTACAGAGTGGACGGGAGACAGTAGTCACCAAGCCTTGTCTAGTAGGACTACAGAGTGGACGGTAGACAGTAGTCACCAAGCCTTGTCTAGTAGGACTACAGAGTGGACGGAAGACAGTAGTCACCAAGCCTTGTCTAGTAGGACTACAGAGTGGACGGTAGACAGTAGTCACCAAGCCTTGTCTAGTAGGACTACAGAGTGGACGGTAGACAGTAGTCACCAAGCCTTGTCTAATAGGACTACAGAGTGGACGGTAGACAGTAGTCACCAAGCCTTGTCTAATAGGACTACAGAGTGGACGGTAGACAGTAGTCACCAAGCCTTGTCTAGTAGGACTACAGAGTGGACGGGAGACAGTCACCAAGCCTTGTCTAGTAGGACTACAGAGTGGACGGGAGACAGTAGTCACCAAGCCTTGTCTAGTAGGACTACAGAGTGGACGGTAGACAGTAGTCACCAAGCCTTGTCTAGTAGGACTACAGAGTGGACGGAAGACAGTAGTCACCAAGCCTTGTCTAGTAGGACTACAGAGTGGACGGTAGACAGTAGTCACCAAGCCTTGTCTAGTAGGACTACAGAGTGGACGGTAGACAGTAGTCACCAAGCCTTGTCTAATAGGACTACAGAGTGGACGGTAGACAGTAGTCACCAAGCCTTGTCTAGTAGGACTACAGAGTGGACGGGAGACAGTCACCAAGCCTTGTCTAGTAGGACTACAGAGTGGACGGGAGACAGTAGTCACCAAGCCTTGTCTAGTAGGACTACAGAGTGGACGGTAGACAGTAGTCACCAAGCCTTGTCTAGTAGGACTACAGAGTGGACGGAAGACAGTAGTCACCAAGCCTTGTCTAGTAGGACTACAGAGTGGACGGTAGACAGTAGTCACCAAGCCTTGTCTAGTAGTACTACAGAGTGGACGGGAGACAGTAGTCACCAAGCCTTGTCTAGTAGGACTACAGAGTGGACGGTAGACAGTAGTCACCAAGCCTTGTCTAGTAGGACTACAGAGTGGACGGTAGACAGTAGTCACCAAGCCTTGTCTAGTAGGACTACAGAGTGGACGGGAGACAGTAGTCACCAAGCCTTGTCTAGTAGGACTACAGAGTGGACGGTAGACAGTAGTCACCAAGCCTTGTCTAGTAGGACTACAGAGTGGACGGAAGACAGTAGTCACCAAGCCTTGTCTAGTAGGACTACAGAGTGGAGGTCTTTTGTTCCAGCCAAACTCTACTGTAACTGGTATAGACCAGATTGAAGACCTTGATCAGGTGAATTGTTGCATATTGTGTTATTGACTGTACGTTTTGTTTATTCCATGTGTAACTCTGTGTTGTTGTTTGTCGAACTGCTTTGCTTTATCTTGGCCAGGTCGCAGTTGTAAATGAGAACTTGTTCTCAACTTGCCTACCAGGTTAAATAAAGGTGAAATAAATATATATATATTTTTTAATTAGGTGCTGGGCTTGAACAAAAGCCTGCATACCTACAATGGATCCAGGCTAGTGATAAACGGTGGGAGCTGTATGGAATGGCAGTTCAGCAGCCTCTCTACATTTAGAGATGGCAGTACAGCCAGAAGAGGACTGGCCACCCCTCAGAGCCTGGTTCCTCTCTAGGTTTCTTCCTAGGTTTTGGCCTTTCTAGGGAGTTTTTCCTAGCCACCGTGCTTCTACACCTGCATTGCTTGCTGTTTGGGGTTTTAGGCTGGATTTCTGTACAGCACTTTGAGATATCAGCTGATGTAAGAAGGGCTTTATAAATACATTAGATTTGATTTAGAAAGGGTCACTTGGGAAATAACATGTGAAGAAACAGAGAGAGAGTTTATTTAGATGAAGAGATCAATTCAACAACTGGCTCTGGTCTACTTAAAGGCCCATTCCTCTCCATGTTGTAGTACTCACACGACTTCCTGTTGAGGCGGGAGCGTTTGCGTGTCTTGGGGCTGGACGGCCTCTCTGTGGGGTTCCTGGTAACAGACTTGACTAGGCGATCCATGATCTCATCCGTAGCATCATCCTGGGAGCTGGCACTGTCCTCTTTGGCCACAGACATCTGGGATGGAGAAACTGGGCCTAGACCTGGGGACGAAATCAAATCAAACTTTATTTAAAATGGGGACGAAATCAAATCAAACTTTTAACACACAGTTGAAGAAGTTTACAAACACCTTAGCCAAATACATTTAAACTCAGTTTTTCACAATTCCTGATATTTAATCCTTGTAAAAATTCCCTGTCTTACGTCTGTTAGGATCACTAGTCTAAAGAAGGCCAGTTTTATTGTTTCTTTAATCAGGACAACAGTTTTTAGCTGTACTAACATAGTTGCAAAAGGGTTTTCTAATGATAAATTAGCCTTTTAAATGATAAACTTGGATTAGCTAACACAACGTGCCATTGGAACACAGGAGTGATGGTTGCTGATAATGGGCCTCTGTACGCCAATGTAGATATTCCATTAAAAATCAGTCGTTTCCAGCTACAATAGTCATTTACAACATTAACAACGTCTACACTGTATTTCTGATCAATTTCATGTTATTTTTTTTGTTGCTTTTCTTTCATAAACAAGGACATTTCTAAGTGACCCCAAACTTTTCAACGGTCGTGTGTGTGTGTGTGTGTGTGTGTGTGTGTGTGTGTGTGTGTGTATGTATGTATGTATGTATGTATGTATGTATGTATGTATGTATGTATGCATGTATATATATATATATATATATATATATATATATATATATATATATATATATATATATATATATATTTATATTTATTTATTTATTTATTTATTACCCTCCAGAGACTGTTGGGATGCAGAGATTTATTATGTTTCATTATGCCTGAAATACCAACCCATTCCTGGGTTAGCACCATGTTAGCAGACAGAGGTCCTGCTGGGTGAGTGTATCTGTGTGTCTGCATCTCTGGGCGTCTTACTGCGGTAGCCCCGGTTGCGGCGCAGGTTCCCCTGGTGGTCGGTGCTGCTGGAGATGTTGAGGATGTTCTTCATGTTCTCATGCTCCTCCTGGGCCGGCTCTGGATCTACAGGCCTGGAGACAAGGGAGGGGCTGTCCTGGGACTGGGGAGAGACCGCACCAGAGAACTTCTCCGTCTGAGAAGGGGGGAGGACAGAAAGGGAGGAGAGAGAGAGAGAGAGAGAGAGAAAAAGATCGAGAGCGAGAGAGAGAAAAAAGAGCGAGAGAGAGAAAAAAGAGCGAGAGAGAGAAAAAAGAGCGAGAGAGAGAAAAAAGAGCGAGAGAGAGAGAAAAAAGAGCGAGAGAGAGGCAGCATGGATTCAGACACTGGTGTAAAAGGTAGGAGGAGTGTAATGACTTCTGAAATCCACTTTGCATTTTAAATGAGAAAATGTCAATGTGTGAAGCCAGTTTTAATAAAGCCATAGTGTGGTTTAATAAAACCAGGTATAATAAAGCCATAGTGTGGTTTAATAAAACCAGGTTTAATAAAGCCAGGTTTAATAAAGCCAGGTTTAATAAAGCCATAGTGTGGTTTAATAAAGCCATAGTGTGGTTTAATAAAGCCAGGTTTAATAAAGCCATAGTGGGGTTTAATAAAGCCATAGTGGGGTTTAATAAAGCCATGGTGTGGTTTAATAAAGCCAGGTTTAATAAAGCCATAGTGGGGTTTAATAAAGCCATAGTGGGGTTTAATAAAGCCATAGTGGGGTTTAATAAAGCCATAGTGTGGTTTAATAAAGCCATAGTGTGGTTCAATCTTGCTCTACCACCCCCTACCCCTACCCTCAGACCTAGCCCTACCCTCTACCCTCTACCCCTACCCCCTAGCCCCAGACCTAGCCCTACCCTCTACCCCCAGACCTAGCCCTATCCTCTACCCCCAGACCTAGCCCTACCCTCTACCCCCAGACCTAGCCCTATCCTCTACCCCCAGACCTAGTCCTACCCTCTACCCCTACCCCCAGACCTATCCCTATCCTCTACCCCTACCCTCTACCCCCAGACCTATCCCTATCCTCTACCCCTAGCCCCTACCCCCAGACCTACCCCTACCCTCTACCCCCAGACCTAGCCCCAGACCTACACCCTACCCTCTACCCCCAGACCTATCCCTATCCTCTACCCCTAGCCCCTACCCCCAGACCTATCCCTATCCTCTACCCCTAGCCCCTACCCCCAGACCTACCCCTACCCTCTACCCCCAGACCTAGCCCCAGACCTACACCCTACCCTCTACCTCTACACCCTACCCTCTATCCCTACCCTCTACCCCTACCATCTACCCCTACCCCCTAGCCCCAGAACTACACCCTACCCTCTACCCCAACCCCCTAGCCCCAGAACTCCACCCCAGACCCACCTCAGTGATCATCTTTCCCCTGGTCTTGGTGCGTTCCCTGTGGGTAGCCCGCTTGTGTTTCTGGGTCAGGACCCTCTCCCTGGTGGTCCGGTACTCCAGAGAAAACTCACTGATAATCTTACAAAAGTGGGTGACTTTAGTGTCCCGGACAGAGTAGGATGGCTGACCTAGGTACAGCAGGAAGGAATGGAACCTGAGAGAGAAGGGAGAAGGGGAGGGAGAGAGAGAGAGAGGGGTAGGGAGAGAGAAAGAGAGGGGTAGGGGAGAGAGAGAGAGGGGTAGGGAGAGAGAAAGAGAGGTAGGGAGAGAGAAAGAGAGGTAGGGAGAGAGAAAGAGAGGTAGGGAGAGAGAAAGAGAGGTAGGGAGAGAGAAAGAGGTAGGGAGAGAGAAATAGGGGTAGGGAGAGAGAAATAGGGGTAGGGAGAGAGAGAGAGGGGTAGGGAGAGAGAAATAGGGGTAGGGAGAGAGAAATAGGGGTAGGGAGAGAGAGAGAGGGGTAGGGAGAGAGAGAGAGGGGTAGGGAGAGAGAGAGAGGGGGTAGGAGAGAGAGAGAGGTAGGGAGAGAGGAGAGGTAGGGAGAGAGAGAGAGGGGTAGGGAGAGAGAGAGAGAGGGGTAGGGAGAGAGAGAGAGAGGGTAGGGAGAGAGAGAGAGGGGTAGGGAGAGAGAGAGAGGGTAGGGAGAGAGAGAAGAGGTAGGGAGAGAGAAAGAGGTAGGGAGAGAGAAAGAGGTAGGGAGAGAGAAAGAGGTAGGGAGAGAGAAAGAGGTAGGGAGAGAGAAAGAGGGTAGGGAGAGAGAAAGAGAGGTAGGGAGAGAGAAAGAGGTAGGGAGAGAGAAAGAGGGAGAGAGAGAGAGGTAGGGAGAGAGAAAGAGAGGTAGGGAGAGAGAAAGAGGTGGGGAGAGAGAAAAAGAGGTAGGGAGAGAGAAAGAGGGAAGAGCGAGGGAGTGAGGGGTTTTAGAGGGTAAGGGGATATTTCATGTGTATGGTTGTAGTTAGAAGTATGGAATGATTTTCCGTCATGTAAGCCAATTACCTACATCATTATTAAACTAGAAATCCTCTTTCCTGTTTATGTGTCTCAGTGAATGGGGTTTGTTATGAAAAGGCTCCACGTCTAGGGCCCTGTGTGTGTGTGTGTCCAGTGTGTGTGTGTGTCCAGTGTGTGTAAGTCACCTGTTGATGATGCGTCTGTGCACCACCTTCAGGATGATGATCCTCTCTGTACAGTCTTTAAGGAAGTCGGTCAACTTGTTCTTCAGGACAGCCTTGGTCTCGTGTTTAGACATCACCTTTAGATTGTCCCACGATGTCTTACACTTCCTCTCCAGCTGAACCAGGTTATCTGACAGCTGCTCAAACTCCACCTGGAGACGGGGAGACAGAGGGACGGCCGGGGAGACAGGGGGACAGACAGGGGGACAGACAGGGGGACAGACAGGGGGACAGACAGCGAGGGACGGACGGACAGACAGCGAGGGACGGCCGGACAGACAGCGAGGGACGGCCGGACAGACAGGGGGACGGACAGACAGGGGGACGGACAGACAGGGGGACGGACAGACAGGGGGACGGACAGACAGGGGGACGGACAGACAGAGGGACGGACAGACAGAGGGACGGACAGACAGAGGGACGGACGGACAGAGGGACGGACGGACAGACGGACAGACAAAGGTCCATTGTATCATTCTGACTAGTCAGCATTTCACTGTGAGGTCTACTACACCTGTTGTATTCAGCATTTCACTGTGAGGTCTACTACACCTGTTGTATTCAGCATTTCACTGTAAGGTCTACTACACCTGTTGTATTCAGCATTTCACTGTGAGGTCTACTACACCTGTTGTATTCAGCATTTCACTGTGAGGTCTACTACACCTGTTGTATTCAGCATTTCACTGTAAGGTCTACTACACCTGTTGTATTCAGCATTTCACTGTGAGGTCTACACCTGTTGTATTCAGCATTTCACTGTGAGGTCTACACCTGTTGTATTCAGCATTTCACTGTGAGGTCTACACCTGTTGTATTCAGCATTTCACTGTAAGGTCTACACCTGTTGTATTCAGCATTTCACTGTAAGGTCTACTACACCTGTTGTATTCAGCATTTCACTGTAAGGGTCTACTACACCTGTTGTATTCAGCATTTCACTGTGAGGTCTACACCTGTTGTATTCAGCATTTCACTGTGAGGTCTACACCTGTTGTATTCAGCATTTCACTGTGAGGTCTACACCTGTTGTATTCAGCATTTCACTGTGAGGTCTACACCTGTTGTATTCAGCATTTCACTGTAAGGGTCTACTACACCTGTTGTATTCAGCATTTCACTGTAAGGTCTACTACACCTGTTGTATTCAGCATTTCACTGTGAGGTCTACTACACCTGTTGTATTCAGCATTTCACGGTGAGGTCTACTACACCTGTTGTATTCAGCATTTCACTGTAAGGTCTACTACACCTGTTGTATTCAGCATTTCACTTTAAGGTCTACTACACCTGTTGTATTCAGCATTTCACTGTGATGTCTACTACACCTGTTGTATTCAGCATTTCACGGTGAGGTCTACTACACCTGTTGTATTCAGCATTTCACTGTAAGGTCTACTACACCTGTTGTATTCAGCATTTCACGGTGAGGTCTACTACACCTGTTGTATTCAGCATTTCACTGTAAGGTCTACTACACCTGTTGTATTCAGCATTTCACTGTAAGGTCTACTACACCTGTTGTATTCAGCATTACACTGTGAGGTCTACTACACCTGTTGTATTCAGCATTTCACTGTAAGGTCTACTACACCTGTTGTATTCAGCATTTCACTGTAAGGTCTACTACACCTGTTGTATTCAGCATTTCACTGTAAGGGTCTACACCTGTTGTATTCAGCATTTCACTGTGAGGTCTACTACGCCTGTTGTATTCAGCATTTCACTGTGAGGTCTACTACGCCTGTTGTATTCAGCATTTCACTGTGAGGTCTACTACACCTGTTGTATTCAGCATTTCACTGTGAGGTCTACTACTCCTGTTGTATTCAGCATTCACTGTGAGGTCTACTACACCTGTTGTATTCAGCATTTCACTGTGAGGTCTACTACACCTGTTGTATTCAGCATTTCACTGTTTGGTCTACTACACCTGTTGTATTCAGCATTACACTGATGTCTACTACACCTGTTGTATTCAGCATTACACTGTGATGTCTACTACACCTGTTGTATTCAGCAATTCACTGTGAGGTCTACTACACCTGTTGTATTCAGCAATTCACTGTGAGGTCTACTACACCTGTTGTATTCAGCATTTCACTGTAAGGGTCTACACCTGTTGTATTCAGCATTTCCCTGTGAGGTCTACTACACCTGTTGTATTCAGCATTTCACTGTGAGGTCTACTACACCTGTTGTATTCAGCATTTCACTGTGAGGTCTACTACACCTGTTGTATTCAGCATTTCACTGTGAGGTCTACTACACCTGTTGTATTCAGCATTTCACTGTGAGGTCTACTACGCCTGTCGTATTCAGCATTTCACTGTGAGGTCTTCTACACCTGTCGTATTCAGCATTTCACTGTGAGGTCTACTACACCTGTTGTATTCAGCATTTCACTGTGAGGTCTACTACACCTGTTGTATTCAGCATTTCACTGTGAGGTCTACTACACCTGTTGTATTCAGCATTACACTGATGTCTACTACACCTGTTGTATTCAGCAATTCACTGTGAGGTCTACTACACCTGTTGTATTCAGCATTTCACTGTAAGGGTCTACACCTGTTGTATTCAGCATTTCACTGTGAGGTCTACTACACCTGTTGTATTCAGCATTTCACTGTGAGGTCTACTACACCTGTTGTATTCAGCATTTCACTGTGAGGTCTACTACACCTGTTGTATTCAGCATTTCACTGTAAGGTCTACTACACCTGTTGTATTCAGCATTTCACTGTGAGGTCTACTACACCTGTTGTATTCAGCATTTCACTGTGAGGTCTACTACACCTGTTGTATTCAGCATTTCACTGTGAGGTCTACTACACCTGTTGTATTCAGCATTTCACTGTGAGGTCTACTACACCTGTTGTATTCAGCATTTCACTGTAAGGTCTACTACACCTGTTGTATTCAGCATTTCACTGTAAGGGTCTACACCTGTTGTATTCAGCATTTCACTGTGAGGTCTACTACACCTGTTGTATTCAGCATTTCACTGTGAGGTCTACTACACCTGTTGTATTCAGCATTGCACTGTAAATGTCTACTACACCTGTTGTATTCAGCATTGCACTGTAAAGGTCTACTACACCTGTTGTATTCAGCATTTCACTGTAAGGTCTACTACACCTGTTGTATTCAGCATTACACTGTGAGGTCTACTACACCTGTTGTATTCAGCATTACACTGTGAGGTCTACTACACCTGTTGTATTCAGCATTACACTGTGATGTCTACTACACCTGTTGTATTCAGCATTACACTGTGATGTCTACTACACCTGTTGTATTCAGCATTACACTGTGATGTCTACTACACCTGTTGTATTCAGCATTACACTGTGATGTCTACTACACCTGTTGTATTCAGCATTACACTGTGATGTCTACTACACCTGTTGTATTCAGCATTACACTGTGATGTCTACTACACCTGTTGTATTCAGCATTACACTGTGAGGTCTACTACACCTGTTGTATTCAGCATTTCACTGTGATGTCTACTACACCTGTTGTATTCAGCATTACACTGTGATGTCTACTACACCTGTTGTATTCAGCATTTCACTGTGATGTCTACTACACCTGTTGTATTCAGCATTACACTGTGATGTCTACTACACCTGTTGTATTCAGCATTACACTGTGATGTCTACTACACCTGTTGTATTCAGCATTTCACTGTGATGTCTACTACACCTGTTGTATTCAGCATTACACTGTGATGTCTACTACACCTGTTGTATTCAGCATTTCACTGTGAGGTCTACTACACCTGTTGTATTCGGCGCATGTGACTAATAAAATGTTGATTTGATTTTTTGCTGCTTCATAGAACCTACAACCCAAATAAGCCTGTCCTAATTAAACTAGATCGAACTATATTTAAATCCCATGAATCTGTGGGGGGCGGGACGGAGCAGAGTCATTGATTTCCATAGAGCACTACTTTTACCCCCCCCCCCCCGTCTACAGGGAGTCTTACTTTAGCAGAGCGTGTGATGGAGGGGATCTCAGAATAGACATCGGAGGTGTCCGTGTAGTTGTCTACTATGAAGTTACAGGTGTGATGGAGCAGAGACTGTCTGTGGACCGTATCCTTCACCTCGGTTACCTTCTCCAAGTAGTTCAGCTCAAAACCTTTAGCCTGCAGAGAGGGACAGAGCCAGGAGGGGACAGAGAGAGGGACAGACAGGGGACAGGGAGAGGGACAGACAGAGGGACAGAGCCAGGGGGGGGACAGAGGGACAGACAGAGGGACAGAGCCAGGGGGGAGACAGAGAGAGGGACAGAGAGAGGAGACAGAGCCAGGGGGGGGACAGAGGGACAGACAGAGGGACAGAGCCAGGGGGGAGACAGAGAGAGGGACAGAGAGAGGAGACAGAGCCAGGGGGGGACAGAGAGAGGGACAGGGGGGGAGACAGAGCCAGGGGGGAGACAGAGCCAGGGGGGAGACAGAGCCAGGGGGGAGACAGAGCCAGGGGGGGACAAAGAGAGGGACAGAGCCAGGGGGGGACGGACAGGGAGAGGGGGGGACAGAGAGACAGAGCCAGAGGGAGGGTGACAGAGAGAGAGGGAGCGAGACAGATGGGCAGACAGAAAATCAGACAGGCGATATGACAGTCAGTCAGAGGTAGACTCAAAACTACAACAATCAACCCATCTAACAATAAACAGTAAATATACCCTACTGAACTGTTTCCTCCTTCCCCCTTCAGGATAAACATCTTCTAACCAGCTTAACCAACTCAAAGTCATTGTGAAGCCAAGTCATTGTGAAGCCAAGTCATTGTGAAGCCAAGTCATTGTGAAGCCAAGTCATTGTGAAGCCATAAGGCAGGTGATTTGTACCAAGGCATTAAAACTTTCTGCTCCAGACAGCACGTAGTTCCTGTATTAACTGTGGGTTCAATCTAATCCCTTCACTCATTGTAACAATTTCAAAGTGTATAAAAACTATTCTAATAAAGGCAACAGTTGGATGAAGATTCTCCAAACTTTTATAATCCAACAATTATTAACTGAATTATAGCACAGATACTGATTGGAGTTTAAGGGATTTTGGTGGGAATTGAGGTATTGAATTTGTAGTCAAATATTGAGAAAAATATATATATATTTTTGTATATTTTGTGTTGGAATAAAGAACATTATTTGTGCCTCATTTGCATAAATACACCAGGTGTATTTTATTTGCATATATTATTAAATTAACAAACATTTCAACTGTATTCAATTATTACATTTTTAATTTTAATGAAATAAAGTTCTTTCTTGTGATGTGGAGACGATGTGTTAAATCCCTGACTAAGTTTTACCGTTCTGATTCAACGGGAAAGACAAACGTATTCCATTGACACCATTTCCGGGGTGTTTTTCGACAGGTCATTATACAAACATTTCCGCGGTCGTAACGTTATGTGACAAGTGGATTTTTTTTGCACCCCACCTCAAACACAGGAAGTAGATGTTTTTTGCACCCCCCTCAAACACAGGAAGTAGATGTTTTTTGGACCCCCCCTCAAACACAGGAAGTAGATGTTTTTTGGACCCCCCCTCAAACACAGGAAGTAGATGTTTTTTGAACCCCCCCTCAAACACAGGAAGTAGATGTTTTTTGAACCCCCCCTCAAACACAGGAAGTAGATGTTTTTTTGCACCCCACCTCAAACACAGGAAGTAGATGTCTGAAAAAGACAGCTCCTCGGGTGGGCGGGTTCATGCACACTTGCTAGTCCACTTGAGGTGATATTTTTACATTGTTGTACGATACGAGGCCTTACTTTCCTAATGCCCTATATAGCCCTATGGGCCCTGGTCAACAGTAGTGCACCACTATACAGGGAACAGGGTTCCATTTGGGACGCAGAAGAAGAAGAACACACTTACACTGGTACTGTTGAGGAAGTTTCCAATGGCCAAAAGCGTTGCTAGGATGCGCTTAAAGGTTTTGTTTTTGGCGAGCTGCTCCATGCCTAGTTTCAGGTCGAAGAGAGGCTCAGCTATCTCCTGTACAGAGACGAAGAGATGAACGACATTCAGGGGAAAGAGAGACTCAGCTATCTCCTGCACAGAGACGAAGAGATGAACAACATTCAGGGGGAAACAAACTGCATCAAACAGGCTCGGCAGTCAGTGAGGATTCACAGTCCACTACACTAGTGCTGCACATGATGACTGGAGATGTAGGATACTCATGGTCCCTACAGGACATGATGACTGGAGATGTAGGATAATCATGGTCCCTACAGGACATGATGACTGGAGATGTAGGATACTCATGGTCCCACATTCCATGGACCCTGATCAGTTTCTGAATGAGGCACGAGGACTATTCCATAATGAGAGCAGAACACTAGCCTGGGCCCAGATCAGTTTCTGAATGAGGCACGAGGACTATTCCATAATGAGAGCAGAACACTAGCCTGGGCCCAGATCAGTTTCTGAATGAGGCACGAAGACTATTCCATAATGAGACTAGCAGAACACTAACCTGGGCCCAGATCAGTTTCTGAATGAGGCACGTGGACTATTCCATAATGAGAGCAGAACACTAGCCTGGGCCCAGATCAGTTTCTGAATGAGGCACAAGGACTATTCCATAATGAGACTAGCAGAACAGACTGCATCCAAGGCCAGATGCTTTAGGAATACGGACCCCCCCCTGATCCTACCTTCTCCAGGGTTTCATAGTTGAGTTTGAAGGCCCAGAGCTGTAGTCGAGCGCTGAGGCCACTGATGGACGACAGGGTGAGGAGAAACTGTTCTGCTGAACCCAGGGGGACGTCGGGGTTGGCCAGCTGAGCCTCCTGGATCTTCTGCTTCTCCTCCTCACTAGGAGTCATCGTCAGGATTTTCTACAAGACAACAGATGACTGGAGTTAGAGGCATGGCTTTTCTAGAGGAGGAAGAGAGAGGGAGATGACTGGAGTCATGGATTTTCTAGAGGAGGAAGAGAGAGAGGGATGACTGGAGTCATGGATTTTCTAGAAGAGGAAGAGAGAGAGGGGGATGACTGGAAAAGATGACTGGAGTCATGGATTTTCTAGAGGGGGAAGAAAGAGGGGGATGACTGGAGGCATGGATTTTCTAGAGGAGGAAGAGAGAGAGGGATGACTGGAGGCATGGATTTTCTAGAGGGGGAAGAAAGAGGGGGATGACTGGAGGCATGGATTTTCTAGAGGAGGAAGGGAGAGAGGGATGACTGGAGGCATGGATTTTCTAGAGAAGGAAGAGAGAGAGGGGGATGACTGGAGGCATGGATTTTCTAGAGAGGAAGAGAGAGAGGGGGATGACTGGAGGCATGGATTTTCTAGAGGGGGAAGAGAGAGGGGGATGACTGGAGGCATGGATTTTCTAGAGAGGAAGAGAGAGAGGGATGACTGGAGGCATGGATTTTCTAGCGAGGAAGAGAGAGAGGGATGACTGGAGGCATGGATTTTCTAGAGGGGGAAGAGAGAGGGGGATGACTGGAGGCATGGATTTTCTAGAGAGGAAGAGAGAGGGGGATGACTGGAGTCATGGATTTTCTAGAGAGGAAGAGAGAGGGGGATGACTGGAGTCATGGATTTTCTAGAGGAGGAAGAGAGAGAGGGATGACTGGAGGCATGGATTTTCTAGAGAGGAAGAGAGAGAGGGATGACTGGAGGCATGGATTTTCTAGAGAGGAAGAGAGAGAGAGAGATGACTGGAGGCATGGATTTTCTAGAGAGGAAGAGAGAGAGAGGGATGACTGGAGGCATGGATTTTCTAGAGGGGGAAGAGAGAGAGGGGGATGACTGGAGGCATGGATTTTCTAGAGGGGGAAGAGAGAGGGGGATGACTGGAACAGAGGAATGGAGTCATAGATTTGTACCACAGAGAAAGGAAAATCAGAGGACTAAGAAAGTGTGAGTAGTAGACATTTTGTTATTTAAAAATAAAAAAGGTGCTTTGTTGACAGAGATTTTCAGGTATACCGTCATTGACAGTAAACACGAATTCATCTACACTAGAGAAATAGTGTACTTCTCCCCCTGAACCCTTCGCAGGTCACTGATGTTCTATGTCAGAATGCACTGATCCTGGTGTAAACAGCCCTACAGATCCTGTTCAGTTGTAACTGTAACGGTAACAGCCCCACCCAGTGGTGAAAAGACAGTATCACCTCAATGCCTTCCTTGTTGATGGCAAACTCGTCAAAGTTGAGGATGGCGGTCTTGATGACGTGGACAGCCGGTAGTACGGTCATTCCGATGTTGATGGCGTTGCTCCTCTTAGAATCTAACACCAGTATCTCTGCCTTCTTCACTTCTGCTCCTTTCTGCAGGGACGAACCACATAGAAAAGATTTACAATTCACCAGTCAATTCTCCAGTCAATTTACCTGTTAATTAAGCAGTCAATTCTCCAGTCAATTAAGCAGTCAATTCTCCAGTCAATTCACCAACAGAGAATACAGTTAATATTGCTTTTACTTCATTCCTGCTTTACAGTACTTGAGACAGCTTTACATAGTTTACACAGGCAGTCCAATTGACATCTTTTGCCAATTATTTAGGCATATCTGATATTTTCCTTCATGTGCAACAAAAACACATGGAATCTGATCTTTTGATTTCTGAGCTGATGTAAATCACCTCACCTTTAGAGCCACGGGGAGCTCCTTGGCCTTGGACTCAAACAGGTGTTCCAGCTTGGCCGTATCCACGGTGACCTTATCCAGCGATGCCCACACCGTCCCGCGTCCGAATTTACACTTCCTGGGACTGTCTGACTGTTTGAGTTCTTTCCAGAACAACTTGACCGTCTTTCTCTTCTTGGCAAAGGCCGGGTCTGGAGGCTGGGAAGAAGAGGAGGAGAAAGGTGGAGGGGGAGCTCCAGGAGGAGGGGGAGGAAGAGGGGAGCAGAGACCTCCACCCAGTGGGGGAAGAGGTGGAGGAGGGGGACTCAGACACGGAGCCCCGGGAGGAGGAGGAGGAGGAGGCGGAGGGGGTGGAGGTGCGGAGGCTAGTCCAGGCATAGGTGGAGGAGGAGGTGGGACGCCACCACCACCACCACCACCTGCCCGACCAACACCCACGTCAAAGACATCCACGTCCAGAACATCTATATCCTCCTCCTCCATGAGGTCAGAGAAGTCCAGGTCTTTAATCTTCAGAGCTTTGGAGCTGGGTTGGAGCAGGTCCCAGGCGTCTGTCTGTCTGTCCCTGGTCAGAGGGGTCATCTGGGTTCTCTCTAGGTTTCGGGAGTGGGTCTCTGCATCGATGCTGTACTGCGGACGGACACGCCGGTTCTGCTGCTCCTCTGCCAGCCTGGCCCGCGCTGCCTGGGCACTGCCACCCAGACCCTGCAGCTCTGCCCTCCTGAAACTGTTGTCCTCGCTGGGTAGAGGCTGGGCCTGGTGGGCCTGGGGGAAAACAACCAGTTAGTTCATCAAGGCCATCTGGATCGATTACAAAATGTGGCAATCGAAAGATTTCAAATTTGAATGATATTTTCCAAAAGCTGGACAGATATGAGTTTAAATTAAAATAAACACAATGCTGTTTTTTAATTCAGCATCCCCCCCCTGCTATAGATCAGTCAGCATGTGTTCATCTCTGCTATAGATCAGTCAGCATGTGTTCATCTCTGCTATAGATCAGTCAGCATGTGTTCATCTCTGCTATAGATCAGTCAGCATGTGTTCATCTCTGCTATAGATCAGTCAGCATGTGTTCATCTCTGCTATAGATCAGTTAGCATGTGTTCATCTCTGCTATAGATCAGTTAGCATGTGTTCATCTCTGCTATAGATCAGTCAGCATGTGTTCATCTCTGCTATAGATCAGTCAGCATGTGTTCATCTCTGCTATAGATCAGTCAGCATGCACACAACTTACTATATTTTGAAGTGAAAAACGATTATTTATTAACCTATTTATTTAACAAAAAATACAAACTTCTATTTATCGATTAATCGGCCCCAGCTAGCACCCATCTACTAACGGATTCTGAAAGACTGGTGTTAAACTCATCTCTACCCTACCTAGGGTGGTGTAACAGTCCCACCCACAGTTTCAGGCCTCATGTCTACTCTACCTAGGGTGGTGTAACAGTCCTACCTAGGGTGGTGTAACAGTCCCAGTTTCAGGCCTCATGTCTACTCTACCTAGGGTGGTGTAACAGACCCACCCGCAGTTTCAGGCCTCATGTCTACTCTACCTAGGGTGGTGTAACAGTCCCAGTTTCAGGCCTCATGTCTACTCTACCTAGGGTGGTGACAGTCCCACCCACAGTTTCAGGCCTCATCTCTAGTCTACCTAGGGTGGTGTAACAGTCCCAGTTTCAGGCCTCATGTCTACTCTACCTATGGTGGTGACAGTCCCACTCACAGTTTCAGGCCTCATCTCTACCCTACCTAGGGTGGTGTAACAGTCCCACCCTCGGTTTTAGGCCTCATGTCTAGTCGCTATAGGTTTTAGAGTCCAGGCTCTGTCTCGGTGGTCTAAGACACTGCATCGCAGCGCTAGCTGTGCCACTAGAGATTCTGGGTTCGAGTCTAGGCTCTGTCTCAGTGGTCTAAGACACTGCATTGCAGTGCTAGCTGTGCTACTAGAGATTCTGGGTTCGAGTCTAGGCTCTGTTGCAGCCGGCCGCGACCGGGAGACCCATTGGGGCGGTGCACAATTGGCCCAGCATCTTCCGGGTTAGGGGAGGGTTTGGCCGGCAGGGGTATCCTTGTCGATTCGCGCTCTAGCGACTCCTGTGGCGAGCCGGGCGCAGTGCACGCTGACACGGTCGCCAGGTGTACGGTTGTTTCCTCCGACACATTGGTGCGGCTGGCCTTGTGTCAAGAAGCAGTGCGGCTTGGTTGGGTTGTGTCCGTACGGGAGTTGTAGCGATGAGACAAGACTGTAACTACCAATTGGATACCACGGATTTGGGGAGAAAAAGGGTTGTTGTACAAAAAGTCATCAGCGATTGGATCATCTCTAACCAATCAGAGTATCAAAAAAGAATTACAATTTTCAAAACGCTGCTTTACTCACGTGTGTTCTGGCTCTGGCCCAAACCCATTGGTTTCTAGGACCAATAAGAACAGTTCGAATTTGTTCACGTTCTAGAAATTGGTCAGGGAGGTACTCAGATCCAAACTCATTGCGGATAAGTATCTGACGTCCGTGGTCGTGGCCTAGCATTTGTCTGAGCAAGGAGTTTGGGTAGCCAGACAACCTTCACACAACCTCTCTATCTTCCCCAATGTCATCCTCGCTCTGTTCAATAAAGTCAGAACAGATCCCCACTGTCTTCCTGTCTCTGTTCAATAAAGTCAGAACAGATCCCCACTGTCATCCTGTCTCTATCTGTTCAATAAAGTCAGAACAGATCCCCACTGTCTTCCTGTCTCTATCTGTTCAATAAAGTCAGAACAGATCCCCACTGTCTTCCTGTCTCTATCTGTTCAATAAAGTCAGAACAGATCCCCACTGTCTTCCTGTCTCTATCTGTTCAATAAAGTCAGAACAGATCCCCACTGTCTTCCTGTCTCTATCTGTTCAATAAAGTCAGAACAGATCCCCACTGTCTTCCATCTGTTCAATAAAGTCAGAACAGATCCCCACTGTCTTCCTGTCTCTATCTGTTCAATAAAGTCAGAACAGATCCCCACTGTTTTCCTGTCTCGATCTGTTCAATAAAGTCAGAACAGATCCCCACTGTCATCCTGTCTCTATCTGTTCAATAAAGTCAGAACAGATCCCCACTGTCATCCTGTCTCTATCTGTTCAATAAAGTCAGAACAGATCCCCACTGTCTTCCTGTCTCTATCTGTTCAATAAAGTGAGAACAGATCCCCACTGTCTTCATCTGTTCAATAAAGTCAGAACAGATCCCCACTGTCTTCCTGTCTCTATCTGTTCAATAAAGTCAGAACAGATCCCCACTGTTTTCCTGTCTCTATCTGTTCAATAAAGTCAGAACAGATCCCCACTGTCATCCTGTCTTCATCTGTTCAATAAAGTCAGAACAGATCCTCACTGTCTTCCATCTGTTCAATAAAGTCAGAACAGATCCCCACTGTCTTCCTGTCTCTATCTGTTCAATAAAGTCAGAACAGATCCCCACTGTTTTCCTGTCTCGATCTGTTCAATAAAGTCAGAACAGATCCCCACTGTCATCCTGTCTCTATCTGTTCAATAAAGTCAGAACAGATCCCCACTGTCATCCTGTCTCTATCTGTTCAATAAAGTCAGAACAGATCCCCACTGTCTTCCTGTCTCTATCTGTTCAATAAAGTGAGAACAGATCCCCACTGTCTTCATCTGTTCAATAAAGTCAGAACAGATCCCCACTGTCTTCCTGTCTCTATCTGTTCAATAAAGTCAGAACAGATCCCCACTGTTTTCCTGTCTCTATCTGTTCAATAAAGTCAGAACAGATCCCCACTGTCATCCTGTCTTCATCTGTTCAATAAAGTCAGAACAGATCCTCACTGTCATCCTCTCTCTGTTCAATAAAGTCAGAACAGATCCCCACTGTTTTCCTGTCTATCTGTTCAATAAAGTCAGAACAAATCCCCACTGTCATCCTCTATCTGTTCAATAAAGTCAGAACATTTGATTGAAAAAACCCCCCAGAAACTAATTAATTCCTACCTTGAGGTTAGATAGACGCTCCTTCACACTGCTACCAGCCCTGCCCAGCCCTCTGTGATCCTCTGGCTCTCCGGAGTGGCTCTCCTCGGGGTCAGGGTCGGTGCCTGACGGGCTCTTCAGGGGACCGGCTGAGGAGTTCTTGGCGTAAAGCATGTTCAGCATGAACTTCTTCTCATTGGAGAGGGTGTTCTGTTGGACACTGACACCTACAGGACAGGAGGGGAAGGACAACTGCATGTTACGATCATCCTATTCACACACATAGCATTTTATATATAAAAAATGCTATGTGTGTGAATAGGATGATATATATATATATATATAATGACAATTACACATTCCTAACTTGAGACATCTGTGACATTGTGTTGTGTGGCCTTTTAATTGTCCCCAGCACAAGGTGCACATGTGTAATGATCATGCTGTTTTATCAGCTACTTGA
Source organism: Salmo trutta (assembly GCF_901001165.1). Classification (NCBI taxonomy): domain Eukaryota; kingdom Metazoa; phylum Chordata; class Actinopteri; order Salmoniformes; family Salmonidae; genus Salmo; species Salmo trutta. The sequence continues at coordinate 64,059 of NW_021822713.1, forward strand.
TATGCCACACCTGTCAGGTGGATGGATTATCTTGACAAAGGGCTGAAATGCTCACTAACAGGGATATAAACAAATTTGTGCACAACATTTGAGAGAAATAAGCTTTCCATCTACAGCAAGTTCATCTACAGCAAAATCCATCTACAGCAAGTTCTCTTATTGGGTACCCTGTTCAACTCTGACCCTACGCTGTCTGGAGCCTGCTGGTGGTCTGTTCTACCTGGTCATTTATATCACCCACCTGGTGTCCCAGGTCTAAATCAGGCCCTGATTAGAGGGGGTTTCACCCACCTGGTGTCCCAGGTCTAAATCAGGCCCTGATTAGAGGGGGTTTCACCCACCTGGTGTCCCAGGTCTAAATCAGGCCCTGATTAGAGGGGGTTTCACCCACCTGGTGTCCCAGGTCTAAATCAGGCCCTGATTAGAGGGGGTTTCACCCACCTGGTGTCCCAGGTCTAAATCAGGCCCTGATTAGAGGGGGTTTCACCCACCTGGTGTCCCAGGTCTAAATCAGGCCCTGTTTAGAGGGCGAATCCCCCACCTGGTGTCCCAGGTCTAAATCAGTCCCTGATTAGAGGGGTTTCACCCACCTGGTGTCCCAGGTCTAAATCAGTCCCTGATTAGAGGGGTTTCACACACCTGGTGTCCCAGGTCTAAATCAGGCCCTGATTAGAGGGGGAATCCCCCACCTGGTGTCCCAGGTCTAAATCAGTCCCTGATTAGAGGGGAATCACCCACCTGGTGTCCCAGGTCTAAATCAGTCCCTGATTAGAGGGGGATCACCCACCTGGTGTCCCAGGTCTAAATCAGTCCCTGAGTAGAGGGGAATCCCCCACCTGGTGACCCAGGTATAAATCAGTCCCTGATTAGAGGGGAATTACCCACCTGGTGTCCCAGGTCTAAATCAGTCCCTGATTAGAGGGGGATCACCCACCTGGTGACCCAGGTCTAAATCAGGCCCTGAGTAGAGGGGAATCCCCCACCTGGTGTCCCAGGTATAAATCAGGCCCTGATTAGGAAAGGAACAATTAAAAATGTCAGCGGTTGAATTTGAGGGCTCTATTTAGTGCACTACATTTGACCAGGTCCCATAGCTCTAGACAAAAGTAGCTTACTATATAGGGACTAGGGTGGCATTTGGGGCGGAGACCAACACTCCTCACCATTGACCCTGCCTTCTGCATCGCAACACGTTCCCTGTCAGTCAGATCAGGAAAGGAAAAGGGAAACCAGATCGTCATCTATTAGTAGAAACAGTTGACATGTCTAACCCATCCTAACTGGGCTAGTCTTGGGTCCTGGTGGGACGTTGGGGGCCGTAAGGGCCACGGTCAGGTTGGAGTCCCAAGTGGTCCCCTGTTCCCTTTAGAGTACACTACTTTAGACCACACAGCCTTTGGGCCCTGGTCCTCAGTCCCAGACTGTTTAGGACTGGGTCATTTGTCTCCTGGCCACTGGGGAGGAAGAGATGGAATCTGTCCCCCCGTTATCTTCAAAGCCAGATAAAAAGAAAATATTTTGGTTTGAAATTAACTACTGGATATGAGCATTCCACAACAGAGCGTCGCTGCCCTCCGAGGCTTGAGGACCGGACAGAGTGTTGCTGTCCTCAACTATCTTGGTCTCTATTGAATTCAGTTCATCTGCAGGTAGAACCTATGGTAGTGGTTGACAAACCTCTGGTTTTCAGATGACCCACCCAAAAGGAGTTCTCGTGGTCCGTCAGATTACCTAAGGAATGTTTGTAGCCACAACCTTGACTGTAACTCAACTGAAACCCATCAGACATCATCCACCAACCCAACAGTGGGTCCCAGTCCACCATTTTGGAAAACAAACTACACACTTTCAGGCCGGTCCCTTTATAACACACAGCCAGTAGGCAGGCCGGTCCCTGTATAACACACAGCCAGTAGGCAGGCCGGTCCCTGTATAACACACAGCCAGTAGGCAGGCCGGTCCCTGTATAACACACAGCCAGTAGGCAGGCCGGTCCCTGTATAACACACAGCCAGTAGGCAGGCCGGTCCCTGTATAACACACAGCCAGTAGGCAGGCCGGTCCCTGTATAACACACAGCCAGTAGGCAGGCCGGTCCCTGTATAACACACAGCCAGTAGGCAGGCCGGTCCCTGTATAACACACAGCCAGTAGGCAGGCCTGTCCCTGTATAACACACAGCCAGTATAATATAATATAATATATATATATATATATATATATATATATATATATATATATATATATATATATATATATATATATATATATGGACTAGGGTGGCATTTGGGTGTGAAATATATAAATAAAATATGGGATGTTAGATTTAGAAGGAGGGTTGGATGTTAATCTCTTGCCTGGATCATTATGGGATGTTAGATTTAGAAGGAGGGTTGGATGTTAATCTCTTGCCTGGATCATTATGGGTCGCCTGGGTGTCTGCTGGGTGAGGCTGCTCCAGGGTGCTCTGGATGGGGCCAGTCTCTCCTGAGACCTGCTCCCCTGCGTGGAGCTCCGGCTGGGGCTCTGTTTCTGAACCGCTGGCCTGGAATGGGGCTGTTGGCACACACAGACAAAAAAAATAAAAAAAATAAGTAAAAACATTCACAACTGAATCAACTACATTTTAAATAATGCATGAGTGAATTTCCATTTGAAATGTTACTGGCAGAGCATAATGCCAGTGAATGTACTCCAGAGAAATACCCCCCAAGACTCACATTCAACTTCAATGTGAAAGGCCCTCTGCTCTGCCAAAGTCTTTTCACTTGTCTGAGTGTGTGGCAGAGGCAGAGAGGCTCTGAGTGAGTGAGTGAGTGAGTGAGTGAGTGAGTGAGTGAGTGAGTGAGTGAGTGAGTGAGTGAGTGAGTGAGTGAGTGAGTGAGAGAGAGAGAGAGAGATGTAGTGCTGGGCTGCCAGGGAGGAGGAGGAGGGAGGGAGGGATGTAGTGCTGGGCTGCCAGGGAGGAGGAGGAGGGAGGGAGATGTAGTGCTGGGCTGCCAGGGAGGAGGAGGGAGGGAGGGAGGGAGGGATGTAGTGCTGGGCTGCCAGGGAGGAGGAGGAGGGAGGGAGGGATGTAGTGCTGGGCTGCCAGGGAGGAGGAGGAGGGAGGGAGATGTAGTGCTGGGCTGCCAGGGAGGAGGAGGGAGGGAGGGAGGGAGGGAGATGTAGTGCTGGGCTGCCAGGGAGGAGGAGAGAGGGAGGAAGTGGCTCTAGAGCCAGACTTCCAGAGTCATGCAGGGGTCTGAGACTTCATGGGAACCTAGATGCCTCCCATCTGGTGTCAGAGCTGGAAGCCCCGTTCAGACAGAACTGGTATTACTAGACTCGTTGGTTACTTCATTATTACCCCAGCACGACGACCATTCACACCCGATTCCTTTTTCCAAACTGCCTGGAATTCTTCAGATATTTCATTTTCAATTAACCCTTATGACGGAAGCCTGGGAGGCTTTTTTATTCTAGGTTTGAAGATATTAAACATCCTGTTTAGTGGGTAATAGGCTATACTGGTGACTCGTGCTTTCAAATGTACAGGGGTCCCCATAATGCATCACTGGAGGAAGTGTGATAATGTACAGGTGTCCCCATAATGCATCACTGGAGGAAGTGTGATAATGTACAGGTGTCCCCATAATGCATCACTGGAGGAAGTGTGATAATGTACAGGTGTCCCCATAATGCATCACTGGAGGAAGTGTGATAATGTACAGGTGTCCCCATAATGCATCACTGGAGGAAGTGTGATCATAATTCTTATGTGAGTGTTCCACAGTAGACCCCCCCATCCCTCTGACGTGAACTGCTGAACAGCCACAGTAGACCCCCCCATCTCTCTGACGTGAGCTGCTGAACAGCCACAGTAGACCCCCCCCATCCCTCTGACGTGAACTGCTGAGCAGCCACAGTAGACATCCCCCCCACATGAGATGAGTTTACGGATGAGAAAACGAAGTTGCCATTTCCTAAAGGTTTAAGCTCAGTAGGGAATCAGCGACGCCCTGCTTTGAGATCTATTGCCGACAACATCAGTGTGTGGGGGGTTTCCTGGTCAGGTCACGTGGAAATACAACAAACTTCTGCCCCTCCTCAGTAACTGTTACTATTCCAGGTCTATTCCTCCTCAGTAACTAGTACTATTCCAGGTCTATTCCTCCTCAGTAACTATTTCTATTCCAGGTCTATTCCTCCTCAGTAACTATTTCTATTCCAGGTCTATTCCTCCTCTATTCCAGGTCTATTCCTCCTCAGTAACTAGTACTATTCCAAGTCTATTCCTCCTCAGTAACTAGTACTATTCCAGGTCTATTCCTCCTCAGTAACAAGTACTATTCCAGGTCTATTCCTCCTCAGTAACTAGTACTATTCCTCCTCAGTAACTAGTACTATTCCAGGTCTATTCCTCCTCAGTAACTAGTACTATTCCAGGTCTATTCCTCCTCAGTAACTAGTACTATTCCAGGTCTATTCCTCCTCAGTAACTAGTACTATTCCAGGTCTATTCCTCCTCAGTAACTAATACTATTCCAGGCCTATTCTCCCTCAGTAACTGTTACTATTCCAGGCCTATTCCTCCTCAGTAACTGTTACTATTCCAGTTCTATTCCTCCTCAGTAACTGTTACTATTCCAGGTCTATTCCTCCTCAGTAACTAGTACTATTCCTCCTCAGTAACTAGTACTATTCCAGGTCTATTCCTCCTCAGTAACTAGTACTATTCCTCCTCAGCAACTGTTACTATTCCAGGTCTATTCCTCCTCAGCAACTGTTACTATTCCAGGTCTATTCCTCCTCAGTAACTATTCCTCCTCAGTAACTATTCCAGGTCTATTCCTCCTCTATTCCAGGTCTATTCCTCCTCTATTCCAGGTCTATTCCTCCTCAGTAACTATTCCTCCTCAGTAACTATTCCTCCTCAGTAACTATTCCTCCTCAGTAACTATTCCTCCTCAGTAACTATTCCTCCTCAGTAACTATTCCTCCTCAGTAACTATTCCTCCTCTATTCCAGGTCTATTCCTCCTCAGTAACTGTTACTATTCCAGGTCTATTCCTCCTCTAATGAGAAACTCTCGAACCTTCCCAGCATGAGTTGAGGCAATGTTAGGTAACGTCCTGTCTGACACTGCAGGGCCTGGACTTCTCCTATCTGACTGGAAACGGAGTAAGGATTTCTCCGTTTCTCCTCTCGCTCCCAACAACACTTCACCATTCTGAGATGTTGTGATGACGCACAAAGCGTTTGCCGACCGTGCCGAGCACCATGTGCATGTCACTAACAATTAGGACGGCTCAATGAGGGGCCTGAGAGGAGAGATGTTTCCAGGACGGGGCCCTACCGGGTCAGGCTGTTAGGGGGTACTGTACCTGGGACCTGGGACCAGGGTAAAGGCTGGTTTCAGCTGGGGTATTTGGGCTAGACGACGAGGGTACGGAAGGGTTAGGGTACTGTACCTTCAGTGGGTGTACTGGGGCTGCTGTCTGCAGATGAGGTCTCCTCCTCTGCCCTGGGGGACGTGACTATGGGGTCATCCTGGGACAGTTTATCCAGGAGCTTCTCGTGTTGGCTCCTACTCGTCTTCTCCCACTGGGTGGCGACCAGGTTGCGGAGGAAGGTGCCTCTACAGGAACACAGACATGGAGGAAACTGGGAGGTGACTGAGCCGCCACGGAGGGGTCAACAACACCATTACGGGGCAAGCATGGCAAAAAAACAAATCATCCAGGATCACAGCAACAAAACAATAGATTAGATCAGACAGATTAGAAGAGAGAGTAAACCCACAGGACCTGAACCAAACAAACTGATTATAGTCTAGAAATACACAAATATCATTTATAAACCAAAAGAATTTGATGTTCATTCCCCAGAACAGAAACCATACCCTGAAGCATGGCTGTAACAGCCATTATGCTCCTCGGCCCCTGTCACAGATATGCTGCCCACGCTCTCAGATGGCAAGGTCCTAGCCAGCGACAGAAGCCAAGCCAACCACCACATCCCCCCTCACACCCACCACACCAGGAACTCTCCCCCTCTCTCCCTCCCTCCCCTTCTCTCTCCCTCTCTCTCCCTCTTTCCCCCCCCTCCCTCTTTCCCCCTCTCCCTCTTTCCCCCTCCCCTTCTCTCCCCCCTCCCTCTTTCCCCCCCCCTCTCTCTCTCCCTCCCCCTCTTTCCCCCCCTCTCCCTCCCCCCTACAAAACATAGAAATGTTTAACGGTCACTTTAACATTTTTTTTAACCTTTATTTAACTAGGCAAGTCAGTTAAGAACGAATTTTATTTCAAT
>NW_021822713.1:70446-151286 GCF_901001165.1 Salmo trutta
CCCCCTCTCCCTCTTTCCCCCCCTCCCCCCCTCTCCCTCTTCCCCCCCTCTCCCTCGTTCCTCTGTTCCAGTCCAGTCAAACACAGAGTAGAGCTATTTCCACTGGCCATGTTGGCACCAGCTCACTGAGAGAGGAGGGTGGATGGTGGATGTGATATGGAGAGAATCAGCCCATGTTTAATAAACGGTGGGTGGGACTCAGTAATGTCTAGTATTGGATTTGGCCCAAACATAACACTGTATTCAGGACAAAAAGTTCATTGCTTTGCCACATTTTATTGGTCTTTATAGATAATATACCGGTCTCTCTCTACCATAGATAGATAGATAGATAATATACCGGTCTCTACCATAGACAATATACCGGTCTCTACCATAGACAATATACCGGTCTCCACCATAGACAATATACCGGTCTCCACCATAGATAATATACCGGTCGGTCTCTGCCATCGATAGATAGACAATATACCGGTCTCTACCATAGATAATATACCGGTCTCCACAATATACCGGTCTCCACCATAGATAATATACCGGTCTCCACCATACATAATATACCGGTCTCCACCATACATAATATACCGGTCTCCACCATACATAATATACCGGTCTCTACCATAGACAATATACCGGTCTCCACCATAGATAATATACCGGTCTCCACCATAGATAATATACCGGTCTCCACCATAGATAATATACCGGTCGGTCTCTGCCATCGATAGATAGACAATATACCGGTCTCTACCATAGATAATATACCGGTCTCCACCATAGATAATATACCGGTCTCCACCATACATAATATACCGGTCTCCACCATACATAATATACCGGTCTCTACCATAGACAATATACCGGTCTCCACCATAGATAATATACCGGTCTCCACCATAGATAATATACCGGTCGGTCTCTGCCATCGATAGATAGACAATATACCGGTCTCTACATAGATGAATATACCCGCGTCTCCACCAACTATATACCGGTCTCCCACCATACATAATATACCGGTCTCCACCATAAGATAATTATAACGGTCTCCCCCATAGATAATACCGGTCTCCATAGATAATATACCGGTCTCCACCATAGATAATATACGGTCTCCACCATAGATAATATACCGGTCTCCACCATAGATAATATACCGGTCTCCACCACAGATAATATACCGTCTCCACCACAGATAATATACCGTCTCCACCACAGATAATATACCGGTCTCCACCATAGATAATATACCGGTCTCCACCATAGATAATATACCGGTCTCCACCATAGATAATATACCGGTCTCCACCATAGATAATATACCGGTCTCCACCATAGATAATATACCGGTCTCCACCATAGATAATATACCGGTCTCCACCATAGATAATATACCGGTCTCCACCACAGATAATATACCGGTCTCCACCACAGATAATATACCGGTCTCCACCACAGATAATATACCGGTCTCCACCACAGATAATATACCGGTCTCCACCACAGATAATATACCGGTCTCCACCACAGATAATTTACCGGTCTCCACCACAGATAATATACCGGTCTCCACCACAGATAATATACCGTCTCCACCACAGATAATATACCGTCTCCACCACAGATAATATACCGTCTCCACCATAGATAATATACCGGTCTCCACCATAGATAATATACCGGTCTCCACCATAGATAATATACCGGTCTCCACCATAGATAATATACCGGTCTCCACCATAGATAATATACCGGTCTCCACCATAGATAATATACCGGTCTCCACCATAGATAATATACCGGTCTCCACCATAGATAATATACCGGTCTCCACCATAGATAATATACCGGTCTCCACCATAGATAATATACCGGTCTCCACCATAGATAATATACCGGTCTCCACCATAGATAATATACCGGTCTCCACCATAGATAATATACCGGTCTCCACCATAGATAATATACCGGTCTCTACCATAGATAGATAATATACCGGTCTCTACCATAGATAGATAATATACCGGTCTCTACCATAGATAGATAATATACCGGTCTCTACCATAGATAGATAATATACCGGTCTCTACCATAGATAATATACCGGTCTCTACCATAGATAATATACTGGTCTCTACCATAGATAATATACCGGTCTCTACCATAGATAATATACTGGTCTCTACCATAGATAATATACCGGTCTCTACCATAGATAATATACCGGTCTCTACCATAGATAATATATTGGTCTTTACCTGGAATAGCTGCTTGAGGGAGAACAGGGACCTCCGGAGCTCAGGTCCATGAGAGTTGTACAGCTTCTCTGAAAGAGATCAAAGTGATGTGGTTAACAATAACAACACCCATATGACCGGGGAAACATTAAACATGACCGGGGAAACATTAAACATGACCAGGGAAACATTAAACATGACCAGGGAAACATTAAACAGGACCAGGGAAACATTAAACAGGACCAGGGAAACATTAAACAGGACCAGGGAAACATTAAACAGGACCAGGGAAAACCATCCACAGGACCAGGGAAAACCATCCACAGGACCAGGGAAAACCATCCACAGGACCAGGGAAAACCATCCACAGGACCAGGGAAAACCATCCACATGACCAGGGAAAACCATCCACATGACCAGGGAAAACCATCCACATGACCAGGGAAAACCATCCACATGACCAGGGAAAGTAGTCAAATCAAATCATAGTGAGAATAATCAGATAAAAAAGGCTCATGTTCCCTGGTTGAAGTAACACAAATCCATGAACCAGGGAACTCACGGGATTAAACCTTTACGGAAAATCAGAAGTTTGCATTTCTTTAAATTATACAAATAACCTACAGGGTTGTATAGATAGGTCTACTGTAGTGTTCAGTACAGCTCAGTAAAGGGGCCATATGTTTACTGATCTACAGCTCCTCCATGTCCATGGAATCTGATTCATTGGGACCTAAAAAAAAAAAAAGGCAGAACTGATCATAAATCAGCCCTCTGAAACCTGGAGACATGGAGCCTCGAGACAGTAAAAGGTCCATATTCAGACTGCAGTAGATCAGGTCCATGCAAACAGACAAGAGCCTATCTCCTTTCAGAGAGAGAGAGACCAGCCGTCTAAACAACTGTCTGAAGATTATGAGCTGTGGCTATGGTTACAGACTGCAGGGGACCAGCGTGTGTGTGTTTGTTTGTTTTGCAAATACTGACACACACACACACACACACACACACACACACACACACACACACACACACACACACACACACACACACACACACCAACGGCCAGATGTGGTCATAGCGGTAAACCATGTACTGGCGTACTACCACCATTCACTGCTGTCACCATGGATACCAACAACCCCTAAACAACAACACTAAAACACCACAGATCAGGCCGAATCTAGTAGCCTATCAGTGTTCAGGAATGTGACCTTCTCTCTACGACCCGTATCAATATTTTACGGTAACATCCTCCCTACGACCCGTATCAATATTTTACGGTAACATCCTCACAACGACCCGTATCAATACTTTGCGGTAACATCCTCACAACGACCCGTATCAATACTTTACGGTAACATCCTCCCTACGACCCGTATCAATACTTTACGGTAACATCCTCCCTACGACCCGTATCAATACTTTACGGTAACATCCTCCCTTACGACCCGTATCAATACTTTACGGTAACATCCTCCCTTACGACCCGTATCAATACTTTACGGTAACATCCTCCCTTACGACCCATATCAATACTTTACGGTAACATCCTCCCTACGACCCGTATCAATACTTTACGGTAACATCCTCCCTTACGACCCGTATCAATACTTTACGGTAACATCCTCCCTTACGACCCGTATCAATACTTTACGGTAACATCCTCACTACGACCCCTGTCTAAAACATGATGCAACCCCCATATCATCAGTAGATCCTTTAACAGCGACTCCTCGCTTGGCTTCTGAAGGAGAGGAAGGAGAGTCACGTCCCCAGACACCAAACAACACAATCAGCATCCATTTAACTAAGGACGACGACCGTTGGGTTTTTCCAGGATGGGGATATGAACACTTCCTGTTTATTCCACTAAGGGGTCAGAGTTCTGTTGTCAGGCAGACTAGAGGACCGACATGGTAAATAAACAGAACAACGATGGTGTTACTATAAAAGATGTCAGTGAGACGTACAGACGGGTAAAGAACTACCAGGCTCATTTTCCAGCTGAACACCTGGCACTGTAAAACAAGTATACATTACTATTGATTATTTACTACTGAGGAATGTTACAAAATGTTGGATTGTTCAGCAACAGTGTCCCTTTGTCCTGCTTGAACTGACACTGCCATCTAAGTGTTAGATATCCGGGTTCATGCTACGCTACGACGTCATTCAGAGTAACATATCGTCAGTTAAAACTGATCATGATAACAGAACACTGAGCGAGCTAAAAAAAAGACACCAGATGACAGCACAGTGCAGGTGGAGCAAGCAGAGTCCACATTAAGGGGAGCTGAGGAAGGAAGGAAGGACGGAAGGAAGTGAGGGGTGGACGAGTACAAAGTCCAGAGTACAGATGCCAGTAGAGGACAGAGAAACCAGTAGAGAACACAGCCCAAAGAGGCCAGTAGAGGCCAGAGTACAGAGAACAGAGAGGCAGGAGTACAGAAGCCAGTAAAGGCCAGAGAACAGAGAGGCAGGAGTACAGAAACCAGTAGAGAACAGAGACCAGTAGAGACCAGAGCACAGAGACCAGAGCACAGAGACCAGAGGCCAGAGACCAGAACTCCCATAAACAACGTGATTTCTGGCATTCTGAGCACCATGGGGGAGAAGCCCTACTCCGGTGACCTGGGTGGGAAGCCCTACTCCGGTGACCTGGGTGGGAAGCCCTACTCCGGTGACCTGGGTGGGAAGCCCTACTCCGGTGACCTGGGTGGGAAGCCCTACTCCGGTAACCTGGGTGGGAAGCCTTACTCCGGTAACCTGGGTGGGAAGCCCTACTCCGGTAACCTGGGTGGGAAGCCCTACTCCGGTGACCTGGGCGGGAAGCCCTACTCCGGTGACCTGGGCGGGAAGCCCTACTCCGGTGACCTGGGCGGGAAGCCCTACTCCGGTGACCTGGGCGGGAAGCCCTACTCCGGTGACCTGGGCGGGAAGCCCTACTCCGGTGACCTGGGCGGGAAGCCCTACTCCGGTGACCTGGGCGGGAAGCCCTACTCCGGTGACCTGGGCGGGAAGCCCTACTCCGGTGACCTGGGCGGGAAGCCCTACTCCGGTGACCTGGGCGGGAAGCCCTACTCCGGTGACCTGGGCGGGAAGCCCTACTCCGGTGACCTGGGCGGGAAGCCCTACGCCGGTGACCTGGGCGGGAAGCCCTACGCCGGTGACCTGGGCGGGAAGCCCTAATCCGGTGACCTGGGTGGAAGCCCTAATCCGGTAACCTGAGTGGGAAGCCCTAATCCGGTAACCTGAGTGGGAAGCCCTAATCCGGTAACCTGAGTGGGAAGCCCTAATCCGGTAACCTGAGTGGGAAGCCCTAATCCGGTAACCTGAGTGGGAAGCCCTAATCCGGTAACCTGAGTGGGAAGCCCTAATCCGGTAACCTGAGTGGGAAGCCCTAATCCGGTAACCTGGGTGGGAAACCCTAATCCGGTAACCTGGGTGGGAAGCCCTAATCCGGTGACCTGGGTGGGAAGCCCTAATCCGGTGACCTGGGTGGGAAGCCCTAATCCGGTGACCTGGGTGGGAAGCCCTAATCCGGTGACCTGGGTGGGAAGCCCTAATCCGGTGACCTGGGTGGGAAGCCCTAATCCGGTGACCTGGGTGGAAGCCCTAATCCGGTAACCTGGGTGGGAAGCTCTAATCCGGTAACCTGAGTGGGAAGCCCTAATCCGATGACGAAAGTAATGAACATTTATTAAAATGTGCAGGTAAATTCCAAAACGCTGCCAGTCAACAGAAACCCTGATTGGTACCGTCAGAATAAGAAACTAAAAGGTATTTTACTGACAAACAGAAAGTCCAAATGGAAGGTCATTTGACTCCAGTACATGAGGTCAAATGTGGCAAAACACATGGAACCCCAATACGTCTACTGGCACACAGGATCCAATACACAACAACTCAGAGAATATAACAACTACACTTTAATACTTAAAAAAAAGGGGATTCAATTCGTCAGATGTGATTAATAGCTTGTCATGACTTCATTTTAGCAGCGTAGGAAATGAGGAGGGATTGAAATGTGACCAACTTGGGCAGGAATGAGCTGATTTGTTATGCCTACTGCTTTGACGACCATGGCTCTGTGACTATGCCAGTCATGTAACTCTGTTTACTGCCTCTCTCTCTGTGTGTGTGTGTGTGTGTGTGTGTGTGTGGACATGTTTAACTATACTTGTGGGAATCAGAAGTACTACCAAGAATAGTAAACAAACAGAAATGTGACTAACTGAGGACCACACAAGGAATAAGGCTGTTTTCAAGGGGGTTAGAGTTAGAATTAGGGCTAGGTTTGGGGTTAAGGTTAGGTTGAAGATTAGGTTGAAGGGGTTACGGTTAGGTTGAAGGGGTTAAGGTTAGGTTGAAGGGGTTAAGGTTAGGTTGAAGATTAGGTTGAAGGGGTTACGGTTAGGTTGAAGGGGTTAAGGTTAGGTTGAAGGGGTTAAGGTTAGGTTGAAGGGGTTAAGGTTAGGTTGAGGGGTTAAGGTTAGGTTGAAGGGGTTAAGGTTAGGTTGAAGGGGTTAAGGTTAGGTTGAAGGGGTTAAGGTTAGGTTGAAGGGGTTAAGGTTAGGTTGAAGGGGTTAAGGTTAGGTTGAAGGGGTTAAGGTTAGGTTGAAGGGGTTAAGGTTAGGTTGAAGGGGTTAAGGTTAGGTTGAAGGGGTTAAGGTTAGGTTGAGGGGTTAAGGTTAGGTTGAGGGGTTAAGGTTAGGTTGAAGGGGTTAAGGTTAGGTTGAAGGGGTTAAGGTTAGGTTGAAGGGGTTAAGGTTAGGTTGAAGGGGTTAAGGTTAGGTTGAAGGGGTTAAGGTTAGGTTGAAGGGGTTAAGGTTAGGTTGAGGGGTTAAGGTTAGGTTGAGGGGTTAAGGTTAGGTTGAAGGGGTTAAGGTTAGGTTGAGGGGTTAAGGTTAGGTTGAAGGGTTAAGGTTAGGTTGAGGGGTTAAGGTTAGGTTGAGGGGTTAAGGTTAGGTTTAGGGAAAACAGAATTTGAAAGGGAATCAATGGTGTTTCCCCACAGGGTTAGTAAATTAAGACTGTGTGTGTGTGTGTGTGTGTGTGTGTGTGTGTGTGTGTGTGTGTGTGTGTGTGTGTGTGTGTGTATGAGAGTACTACCATCATAAGACCCCACCCCCTTGTAGTGACAGCCATCCAGTACTCGTCTACAGGAGGAAGAAGGACAGCTGCTATACTATATATATATATCTGATAGACATGCTGTATCACAGAGACTAGCTAAACTATATATATATATCTATGATAGACATGCTGTATCACAGAGACTAGCTATACTATATATATCTATGACAGACATGCTGTATCACAGAGACTAGCTATACTATATATATCTATGACAGACATGCTGTATCACAGAGACTAGCTATACTATATATATCTATGACAGACATGCTGTATCACAGAGACTAGCTATTCTATATATATATATATATATCTATGACAGACATGCTATATCACAGGAAGCTGCTCTGTATAGAAGACAACACTCGACTCTCAGAGGAGAAGACTGATGCTCGGAAGGAGACTAAATCAACCACACACAAGCACAAAACAAAAAAGATACAAGCATGGGTGCGCACACACACACACACACACACCCACCCACCCAGGGTGTTTATCAGTAGGACAGCAGGCAGGATGCTCCCAACATAAATAGACACCATTTAGAAAAGAGGAAGAAAGGCCTTGAATGTAGATTAATAAACAGACCAGCTGGATACAACTCCTTCCTTAACCTGCTGCTTGAGCCTCATGTACTCAACAACACTATGCTCTGTGTCTCACTACAGAAACTGGATATAGACTAGTGTCCTGTCCAGGGGGTGTCCTGGTACATCAAGCTGTCTCACTACAGAAACAGGGGGTGTCCTGGTACATCAAGCTGTCTCACTACAGAAACAGGATATAGACTAGTGTCCTGTCCAGTGGGTGTCCTGGTACATCAAGCTGCCTCACTACAGAAACAGGAGGAGATTGGCCCATAGCGAAGGAGTCAATAATTACTTAATCATACAGAATGGTGGGAACTTCTCTGACTTGTCTAATATATTATTTATTATTACAGGATTATATAAAACGAAGTGGAACGCTCTCTACTGGCTTCGTCATGTGACAGTGGCGCTGACCAGCAGTAGGCTACAGTACTCAATACAATAACAGAGACTGGTGCGAAATTATTCTACATCTGCATTGCTTGATGTTTGAGATTTTAGGCTGGGTTTCTGTATAGCACTTTGTGACATCTCTTTATAAATACATTTGATTGATTGATTGATTGATTACATCTGTCTAATATCATATTATATGACAACAGCGATGCCAAGTCCTTTTCACCGGGCCCGTCATGTGATACTGGATGTGTCCTATGGCATTCTATTCCCTTTATAGTGCACTACTATTGACCAAGAGCCCTATGGGCCATTATGCACTATATAGGCAATAGGGTGCCATTTGGGACTCAGACACTGGCCATCAGCAGTAGAAATCTTTTCCCAAGTCAGAGTTTATAAATAAGAGTTTGACACATGGATGAGGACCAACTATTCCCAGCTCGGCTTTTTAGAATTTCTGTGCCTTGGACTTTTTCCTTTACGCATGTGGGCATCAGATACATGTCTCAGGAGTCCAATATACTATATTAACCACAGACAGGACATCTATAATCTACTACATTAGCCATATCCTGCTATCTTCTCATTCCCCTGGCGGAACCATCCTGCTACCTTCTCGTTCCACTGGCTGAATCATGGTCAGAAAAGAGTGAGGTCAGAGCAGCGAGAGAGAGAAAGAACACTTGTGAGCAGAGCAGAGAGAGTCAAAAGGATCACTGGTCAGAGCAGAGCCGGTCATCAGCACATTCCTAGAGTCAGACACAATGAGTTTAGTCAGGGTGAGATGAGCGGTTCCCTCTGGAGCCCAGAGGGGCCCGGGAGGAGGAGAGGATGAAGGCAGGTACTGATAGCCAAGACAGAGATATTCATTCTGGTGTCAGGGAGCCCAAGTCAGTCTCTTCAGAGCGGTGGCTCTGAGCCCAGTCAGTCTCTTCAGAGCGGTGGCTCTGAGCCCAGTCAGTCTCTTCAGAGCGGTGGCTCTGAGCCCAGTCAGTCTCTTCAGAGCGGTGGCTCTGAGCCCAGTCAGTCTCTTCAGAGCGGTGGCTCTGAGCCCAGTCAGTCTCTTCAGAGCGGTGGCTCTGAGCCCAGTCAGTCTCTTCAGAGCGGTGGCTCTGAGCCCAGTCAGTCTCTTCAGAGCGGTGGCTCTGAGCCCAGTCAGTCTCTTCAGAGCGGTGGCTCTGAGCCCAGTCAGTCTCTTCAGAGCGGTGGAAGATAATAAGAATAGAATGTAGCTGGATTCCTACAGGATATTGTTTGAACCAGTGAAACAGAGAGAAATCCCTCAGACACCGCAGCATCACTTCTAATCCGGTGTTAGAAGTCCTAATCTGGGAGACTAACAGGGCAGGAGGGAGAAGGGAGGGGGGAGGAGCAGAGGGCTTGTTACAGGGCAGGAGGGAGAAGGAAGGCTTCTGGCAGGAGGGGTGAGGAAGAAGGGGAAGAGAGGGCTTGTTACAGGGCGGGAGAGAGGAGGAGGGCTTCTGACAGGGCGGGAGAGAGGAGGAGGGCTTCTGACAGGGCGGGAGAGAGGAGGAGGGCTTCTGACAGGGCGGGAGAGAGGAGGAGGGCTTCTGACAGGGCGGGAGAGAGGTGTAGGGCTTCTGACAGGGCGGGAGAGAGGAGGAGGGCTTCTGACAGGGCGGGAGAGAGGCGGAGGGCTTCTGACAGGGCTGGAGAGAGGAGGAGGGCTTCTGACAGGGCGGGAGAGAGGAGGGGGGCTTCTGACAGGGCGGGAGAGAGGAGGGGGGCTTCTGACAGGGCGGGGGAGAGGAGGAGGGCTTCTGACAGGGCGGGGGAGAGGAGGAGGGCTTCTGACAGGGCGGGGGAGAGGAGGAGGGCTTCTGACAGGGCGGGGGAGAGGAGGAGGGCTTCTGACAGGGCGGGGGAGAGGAGGGCTTCTGACAGGGCGGGAGAGAGGAGGGCTTCTGACAGGGCGGGGAGAGAGGAGGAGGGCTTCTGACAGGGCAGGAGAGAGGAGGAGGAGGGGTGGGGCGGTGATGGGCAGGGTTTACAGTTTTGGGACTATTTTATTGGTCCATTAAGTCAGGCAAGCTCAATCAAGCACAGATAACGCATTTTAAATGATTTCAAAATCGTTTTTTAAACCCAGGACTGGAGACTCTGCATGTTTCTAGACAAAGAGAGAGGGACTGTTGGCGACCGTGTTTTATTATTTAAAATTTTATTTCACCTTTATTTAACCAGGTAAGCTATTTGAGAACAAGTTCTCATTTGCAACTGCGACCTGGCCAAGATAAAGCATCGCAATTCGACATATACAACAACAGAGTTACACATGGAATAAACAAAACATACAGTCAATAAAACAAAAAGTCTATATACAGTGGGTGCAAATGAGGTAAGATAAGGGAGGTAAGGCAATAAATAGGCCATGGTGGCGAAGAAATTACAATGTAGCAATTAAACACTGGAATGGTAGATGTGCAGATGATGAATGTGCAAGTAGAGACACTGGGGTGCAAAGGAGTAAGATAAATAAATAAATTCAGTATGGGGATGAGGTAGTTGGATGGGCTATTTACAGATGGGCTATGTACAGGTGCAGTGATCTGTGAGCTGCTCTGACAGCTGGTGCTTAAAGCTAGTGAGGGACATATGAGTCTCCAGCTTCAGTGATTTTTACAGTTCGTTCCAGTCATTGGCAGCAGAGAACTGGAAGGAACGGCGGCCAAAGGAGGAATTGGCTTTGGGGGTGACCAGAGAGATATACCTGCTGGAGCGCGTGCTACGAGTGGGTGCTGCTATGGTGACCAGTGAGCTGAGATAAGGCGGGGCTTTACCTAGCAGAGACTTGTAGATAACCTGTAGACAGTGGGTTTGGCGACTAGTATGAAGCGAGGACCAGTAGAGTGTTGGAGTAGAGTGTTGGAGGCTATTTTATAGATGACATCGCCGAAGTCGAGGATTGGTAGGATGGTCAGTTTTACAAGGGTATGTTTGGTAGCATGAGTGAAGGATGCTTTGCTGCGAAATAGGAAACCGATTCTAGATTTAATTTTGGATTGGAGACGCTTAATGTGAGTCAAGGAGAGCTTACAGTCTAACCAGACACCCAGGTATTTGTAGTTGTCCACGTATTCTAAGTCAGAGCCGTCCAGAGTAGTGATGCTGGACGGGCGGGCAGGTGCGGGCAGCGATCGGTTGAATAGCATGCATTTAGTTTTACTTGCATTTAAGAGCAGTTGGAGGCCACGGAAGGAGAGTTGTATGGCATTGAAGCTCATCTGGAGGGTTGTTAACACAGTGTCCAAAGAAGGGCCAGAAGTAAAGAGAATGGTGTCGTCTGCATAGAGGTGGATCAGAGAATCACCAGCAGCAAGAGCGACATCATTGATGTATACAGAGAAGAGAGTCGGTCCGAGAATTGAACCCTGTGGTACCCCCATAGAGACTGCCAGAGGTCCGGACAACAGGCCCTCCGATTTGACACACTGAACTCTATCAGAGAACTAGTTGGTAAACCAGGCGAGGCAATCATTTGAGGAACCAAGGCTGTCGAGTCTGCCAATAAGAATGTGGTGATTGACAGAGTCGAAAGCCTTGGCCAGGTCGATGACTACGGCTGCACAGTAATGTCTTTTATTGATGGTGGTTATGATGTCGTTTAGGACCTTGAGCGTGGCTGAGGTGCACTCATGACCAGCTCTGAAACCAGATTGCATAGCGGAGAAGGTACGGTGGGATTCGAAAGGGTCGGTAATCTGTTTGTTAACTTGGCTTTTGAAGACCTTAGAAAGACAGGGTAGGATAGATATAGGTCTGTAACAGTTTGGGTCTAGAGTGTCACCCCCTTTGAAGAGGGGGATGACCGCGGCAACTTTCCAATCTTTGGGAATCTCAGACGATACAAAAGAGAGGTTGAACAGGCTAGTAATAGGGGTTGCAACAATTTCGGCAGATAATTTTAGAGAGGGTCCAGATTGTCTAGCCCGGCTGATTTGTAGGGGTCCAGATTTTGCAGGTCTTTCAGAACATCAGCTATCTGGATTTGGGTGAAGGAGAAATGGTGGGGGCTTTGGCGGGTTGCTGTGGGGGGTGCCGGGCAGTTGACCGGGGTAGAGGTAGCCAGGTGGAAAGCATGGCCAGCCGTAGAGAAATGCTTATTGAAATTCTCAATTATAGTGGATTTATCGGTGGTGACAGTATTGCCTAGCCTCAGTGCAGTGGGCAGCTAGGAGGAGGTGCTCGTATTCTCCATGGACTTTAGTGTCCCAGAAATGTTTTGAGTTTGTGCTACAGGATGTAAATTTCTGTTTGAAAAAGCTAGCCTTAGCTTTCCTAACTGCCTCCTCGTGCGGTGACGTCGATAGACCAGTCATGGATTAGTAGGGTTCCAAGTAGCTCTAAATAGCTAGCAGGCCGCGGTTAGCAGAATGGGCCTTCAGCGGACGTCGCGCCTGAGGGGCTTGTTGGAATCCTCTGGCAGATTATGTCAGTATTCCAGTTGTAGAGGATCGGTGGGGTTCCGTGCCCCATACTGGCAGTAGAAGGGGTCTGGATATTGTGGCCCAGGAGTGGGCTTTGGTGGTAGCCCAGGAGCCCTAGCCGGGCTAGCTTCAAGCTAATAGGTGCATGCTCCTGGATGGAAACGCTAGCCAGGAGTAGTCACCCGGGATTGCGGTTAGCTAGTTGCGAAGATCCAGATGAAAAGGTTCAGAGTTTGCGGTAGGAATCCGAGGATATGGAGAGAAAAATTGGTCTGTTATGCTCTAGTTTGAGTCACGTTGTACGAACTGGCGAGAGCTTTCCGAGCTAAAGGTTAGCTGATGACCGCTAGCAATGGTTTGCTGACTGATAGCTGGCTAGCTTCAGTTGAGGGATTCCAGATCTGAAGTAAATAGAAATACTTTAGAAAAAAAACTGATCCACGCCACATTGGATGAGGCGGGTTGCAGGAGAGTATTTAGAAGTTGAGGTTTAGGAAAATATATTTTTTAAGATATGCGAAGAAAAATATATAAAAAGATATATACAAGGGACACGACAAGGACAAAGACAAAGATGTCTGACTGCTACGCCATCTTGGAAGTGTTGGCGACCATGCCGAGACTGAGTAGACTGAAGGCTGGTAGGAGACCCTCTGCTGAGGTTAAAGTCACTGAGACTGAGTAGACTGAAGGCTGGTAGGAGACCCTCTGCTGAGGTTAAAGTCACTGAGACTGAGTAGACTGAAGGCTGGTAGGAGACCCTCTGCTGAGGTTAAAGTCACTGAGACTGAGTAGACTGAAGGCTGGTAGGACAGTGGCAGACAGGACCTAAAGGTCAAAGATCACAGATGTGATACCTCATCACTCTGGTGGTCCAGGCTGTATCCCAAACTGCACTCTACTCCCTTAATAGCGCACTACGGGTTTCTGGTCAAAAGTAGCGCAGGACATACAACCAGTGTCAAGGTAAGGCTCAATATATAAAAACAAAGCTCCATATAAGGAAACAGCCCAAAACAACAGAGACCTGGGTCATTAAAAAGAGCAGCATTCTTGTATGAGCTGCCAAACATGTTGCAGAGCAGAACAATCTAAATTATTCCCACAATCTGGAGGACTAATACTGAGGCCAAGGGATGCGTCTCAAATGGCACCCTATTGACTATTGGTCCTGGTCAAAAGTAGTGCACTACATAGAGAATGGGGTGCCATTGGGGACACACTTTGTTTAGGTTCAGCAGACTGTCGAAGGCCAGACTGATAATGAAATCTGATCGTTTGGCTAGTCACTCCTTCAAAGCTGCTGGAGCCTGTTACCACCTACCTGGGGGTATATATACCCCGTAGCCCTACCTGGGGGTATATATACACCCCGTAGCCCTACCTGGGGGTATATATACACCCCGTAGCCCTACCTGGGGGTATATATACACCCCGTAGCCCTACCTGGGGGTATATATACACCCCGTAGCCCTACCTGGGGGTATATATACACCCCGTAGCCCTACCTGGGGGTATATATACACCCCGTAGCCCTACCTGGGGGTATATATACACCCCGTAGCCCTACCTGGGGGTATATATACACCCCGTAGCCCTACCTGGGGGTATATATACACCGTAGCCCTACCTGGGGGTATATATACACCGTAGCCCTACCTGGGGGTATATATACACCGTAGCCCTACCTGGGGGTATATATACCCCGTAGCCCTACCTGGGGGTATATATACCCCGTAGCCCTACCTGGGGGTATATATACACCCCGTAGCCCTACCTGGGGGTATATATATACACCCCGTAGCCCTACCTGGGGGTATATATACCCCGTAGCCCTACCTGGGGGTATATATACCCCGTAGCCCTACCTGGGGGTATATATACCCCGTAGCCCTACCTGGGGGTATATATACACCGTAGCCCTACCTGGGGGTATATATACACCGTAGCCCTACCTGGGGGTATATATACACCGTAGCCCTACCCAGTCTACAGTTACAGGCCTGCTCTCCCAATGAGACCCTATTCCCATAGTGGACCACTATTGACCAGGGCCCATGAGGGCTGCTCATCATAAGTAGCACACTACACACACACACTACACACACACACACACACACACACACACAAACACAAACACAATACCACGGCCTATGAGTCAGGAGAACGGGAACATAGTCCATCATCATCATCATCATCATCATCATCATCATCATCACCACCATCATCATAACAGTCAAAGGACTACTTGCAAAACACACTTCCTGCCAAAATCAGTAAGACTGACTACACCCCCCCCCCGAGAGACAGTTCTGTACAATGTGTTCTTTCAGCCCGGTAGCACCACGACACGCTATACGATGACGTACAGTGTGTTCTTTCAGCCCGGTAGCACCGTGACACGCTATACGATGACGTACAGTGTGTTCTTTCAGCCCGGTAGCACCGCGACACGCTATACGATGACATACAGTGTGTTCTTTCAGCCCGGTAGCACCGCGACACGCTATACGATGACGTACAGTGTGTTCTTTCAGCCCGGTAGCACCGCGACACGCTATACGATGACGTACAGTGTGTTCTTTCAGCCCGGTAGCACCGCGACACGCTATACGATGACGTACAGTGTGTTCTTTCAGCCCGGTAGCACCGTGACACGCTATACGATGACGTACAGTGTGTTCTTTCAGCCCGGTAGCATCGTGACGCGTTATACGATGACGTACAGTGTGTTCTTTCAGCCCGGTAGCACCGTGACACGCTATACGATGACGTACAGTGTGTTCTTTCAGCCCGGTAGCACCGTGACACGCTATACGATGACGTACAGTGTGTTCTTTCAGCCTGGTAGCATCGTGACGCGTTATACGATGACGTACAGTGTGTTTGAGCATCCATAGATAATGTGATAATGGCTGTGGCCACAGGGCTAGGAACAGGCTGCTACTGCTGTTGCTGTTAGGCATCTGGCACCACTTTACTCAGCTTAGCAGCACAACGCCATCTGATAGTGATCAACAACCAACCCACTGAAGCTTATTTAAAAAAAATGTTTTAACTTTATTAAACTAGGCAAGTCAGTTAAGAACAAATTCTTATTTTCAATGACGGTCTAGGAACAGTGGGTTAAACTGCCTTGTTCAGGGGGCAGAACGACAGATTTGTACCTTGTCAGCTCGGGGATTCGAACTTGCAACCTTTCGGTTACTAGTCCAACGCTCTAACCACTAGGCTACCCTGCTGCCCCAATAGACCTGCATACCCAGCCCCATAGACCCCAGGCCCATAGACCCCAACGAGGAAACCAAGAAAACCAACAACAACCCCCCCCTGCTTGGTTTAAAGCAAAACATTGGCCAGTCAACAAAAGATCCAACCAAAACATCCAATACAATCTTTCCCTCAGGAGGTGTGTGGTACTGGGCTAATTTGATTGGACAGCAGCCTGTTCTGTTTAGTACTTGATTGGACGATAGCCTGTTCTGTTGAGCCTCGCCAAGAGTAGCAACTTCAGGAAGAACTCTGTCAGTCCTGCCAGCTTTTTCAATTTGTGATAAAGCTCTTAAGTTAATGTTATTACACACCAACCTGCTCTCTGGAAACACACGTTGGGGAAAGCATTGTCACAATACTGGGCCCTGTTATCTGACAGGGTGAAAGATAAACACTGACTCAGGTCAAACCTGCTCCACTCTCCCCTGATCTGACAGTTGTTTTGTCATGTTTAGGGCTGCAGGAGGACCATGTATCTGGATACCTGCTCCACTCTCCCCTGATCTGACAGTTGTTTTATCATGTTTAGGGCTGCAGGAGGACCATGTATCTGGATACCTGCTCCACTCTCCCCTGATCTGACAGTTGTTTTGTCATGTTTAGGGCTGCAGGAGGACCATGTATCTGGATACACTCCAACGAGAACATTCCATACATTCAACAGGTCAGATCACGTCATTGTTCAGGACTCATGAGCAGGGCACACATGGAGAAGGATTAGGTGCTTCTCTACTTTCTGCTTTTCCCATAAAAATCAAAGTACGTTGTGGGTGTTTCTAATGGCAGAACACACCATCATCATATCTCATACCACTGTGTACGCTGCCAACTCTCTGACCTCTGAGTCCAAGCCAGAGAATACAGTGCATTCGGGAAAGTATTCAGACCCCTTGACTTTTTCCAAATGTTGTTAAGTTACAGCCTTAATCTAAAATGGATTCAATATTTTTTTTCCTATCATCAATCTAAACACACAATAACAAAACGAAAAAAAAAAGGTTTTTAGAAATGCTTGTAAAAAATAAATAAGTTAAATATCACATTTACATAAGTATTCAGACCCTTTACTCAGTACTTTGTTGAAGCACCTTTGGTAGTGATTACAGCCTTGAGTCTTCTTGGGTATGACGCTACAAGCTTCGCACACCTGTATTTGGGGAGTTTCTCCCATTGTTCTCTGCAGATTCTCTCAAGCTCTGTCAGGTTGGATGGGGAGTGTTGCTGCACAGCTATTTTCAGGTCTCTCCAGAGATGTTCGATCGGGTTCAAGTCCGGGCCACTCAAGGACATTCATAGACTTGTCCCAAAGCCACTCCTGTGTTGTCTTGGCTGTGTGCTTAGGGTCGTTGTCCTGTTGGAAGGTGAACCTTAACCCCAATCCGAGGTCCTGAGCGCTTTGGAGCAGGTTTTAATCAAGGATCTCTCTGTACTTTGCTCCGTTCATCTTTCCTTCGATCCTGACTAATCTCCCAGGCCCTGCTGTTGAAAAACGTCACCACAGAATGATGCTGCCACCACCATGCTTCTCCATAGGGATGGTGCCAGGTTTCCTCCAGACTTGACACTTGGCATTCAGGGCAAAGAGTTCATTCTTGGTTTCAACAGACCAGAGAATGTTGTTTCTCATGGTCTGAGAGTCTTTAGGTGCCTTTTGGCAAACTCCAAGAGGGCTGTCATGTGCCTTTCACTGAAGAGTGGCTTCCGTCTGGCCACTCTACCATAAAGGCCTGATTGGTGGAGTGCTGCAGAGACGGTTGTCCTTCTGGAAGGTTCTCCCTTCTCCAGAGTGACCATCGGTTTCTTGGTCACCTCCCTGACCAAGGCCCTTCTCCCCCAATTACTCAGTTTGGCCAGGTGGCCAGCTCTAGGAAGAGTCTTGGTGGTTCCAAACTTCTTCCATTTAAGAATGATGGAGGCCACTGTGTTTTTAGGGACTTTCAATGCTGTAGAAATATGTTGGTACCCTTCCCCAGATCTGTGCCTCGACACAATCCTGTCTCGGAGCTCTACGGACAATTCCTTCAACCTCATGGTTTGGTTTTTGCTCTGACATGCACTGTCAACTGTGGGATCTTATATAGCCAAGTGTGTGCCTTTCCAAATCATGTCCAATCAATTTGATTTACCACAGGTAGACTCCAATCAAGTTGTAGAAACAGCTCATGGATGATTTGCGACAGGATGCACCTGAGCTCAATTTCAAGTCTCATAGCAAAGCGTCTGAATACTTATGTGAATATCGTGTTTTAAATGTGTTTTTTATTTTTAATACCTTTGCAAACATTTCTAAAATCTTGTTTTCTTTTTGTCATTATGGGGTATTGTTTGTAGATTGATGAGGAAATGTTTTCATTTAATCCATTTTAGAATAAGGCCGTCACTTAACAAAATGTGGGAAAAAGGAAGGGGTCTGAAACTGTGTAGAGACTAAAGTTAGGCCGTGGAAAGAGACAGGATACGTAGAGAGTTAGGCCGTAGAAAGAGACAGGATACGTAGAGAGTTAGGCCGTGGAAAGAGACAGGATACGTAGAGAGTTAGGCCGTAGAAAGAGACAGGATACCTAGAGAGTTAGGCCGTAGAAAGAGACAGGATACCTAGAGAGTTAGGCCGTAGAAAGAGACAGGATACCTAGAGAGTTAGGCCGTGGAAAGAGACAGGATACGTAGAGAGTTAGGCCGTAGAAAGAGACAGGATACCTAGAGAGTTAGGCCGTGGAAAGAGACAGGATACCTAGAGAGTTAGGCCGTGGAAAGAGACAGGATACCTAGAGAGTTAGGCCGTAGAAAGAGACAGGATACCTAGAGAGTTAGGCCGTAGAAAGAGACAGGATACCTAGAGAGTTAGGCCGTAGAAAGAGACAGGATACCTAGAGAGTTAGGCCGTAGAAAGAGACAGGATACCTAGAGAGTTAGGCCGTAGAAAGAGACAGGATACCTAGAGAGTTAGGCCGTAGAAAGAGACAGGATACCTAGAGAGTTAGGCCGTAGAAAGAGACAGGATACCTAGAGAGTTAGGCCGTAGAAAGAGGACAGGATACCTAGAGAGTTAGGCCGTAGAAAGAGAAGAGACAGGATACCTAGAGAGTTAGGCCGTAGAAAGAGACAGGATACCTAGAGAGTTAGGCCGTAGAAAGAGACAGGATACCTAGAGAGTTAGGCCGTAGAAAGAGACAGGATACCTAGAGAGTTAGGCCGTAGAAAGAGACAGGATACCTAGAGAGTTAGGCCGTAGAAAGAGACAGGATACCTAGAGAGTTAGGCCATAGAAAGAGACAGGATACGTAGAGAGTTAGGCCGTGGAAACAGACAGGATATGTAGAGAGTTAGGCCGTGGAAACAGACAGGTTATATAAAGACAGAGGAGTGGCTGAGTTTTGGATGGAGTCTCAAGGCCACTGAGCTAGGGTGTAAAACTAGCTAATGCCTCTGATACGGCGTGTGTGTATACAGGGTGATAAACAGGACAGATGAGTCACACAGTAACAACACGTGAACCCTGTCCCAAACACAGCACAGCATGGGCCCTGGCCTCACCCCAAACCACATCATTACAGAGGGACGCTAGGCGCATGCCGGGGGGGGGGGGGGCGCTAGGCTCCACAACAACAGCTGAGACGGAGGGGGCTGAAAGGAAGAGCTATCCAAGAAGACCTGAGCTCATCACTGAATATCCCTAGACCCTGCTTGCTGATCAGTCTATCAGATCGGAAAACATTGGGTTAAGTAAGCGACAGGGTAATTGCTCACACGTGTCTAACCTCTTCAGGTTTACAGGAGTGGCTACTGGCTAAGGATTGATTTGGAATTATGCCCAAGGAACAACTACAGTTGATAGGGGCAAGTGATCTAAAGGAAGTGGTCTGACTGACTGACTGACGAGACGGCACGACGAGCACCAATAGCACGAAGCCATGCCCCTCCACCACAGGAGCCGTGTGTCACAGGGAACAGAGAAATACCTCACCTCGGACCACAGCCCTGGAGATCAAACAGAAACACCTCAGCCATGACAGCATAGCTTCTGTCAGCTGGGTGTGGAGGCCCTGACCAGCCCTCCATAGATAGCCTTTACCTACTGGGTGTGGAGGCCCTGACCAGCCCTCCATAGATAGCCTTTACCTACTGGGTGTGGAGGCCTTGACCAGCCCTCCATAGATTGCCTTTTGACAGCCTTTACCTACTAGGTGTGGAACCTGGGGGCAGTCTGGGAGGAGCCTTGGGAGGGGGGGGGGGTGGGGCAGTCGGAGGAGCCTTGGGCAGGAGCAGTCTGGGACGAGCCTGGGGGGGGCAGTCTGGGAGGAGCCTTGGGTAGGGGCAGTCTGGGAGGAGCCTTGGGGGGGGGCAGTCTGGGAGGAGCCTTGGGGGGGGGCAGTCTGGGAGGAACCTGGGGGGGGGCAGACTGGGAGGAACCTGGGGGGGGGGGCAGTCTGGGAGGAACCTGGGGGGGGGGCAGTCTGGGAGGAACCTGGGGGGGGGGCAGTCTGGGAGGAACCTGGGGGGGGCAGTCTGGGAGGAACCTGGGGGGGGGGCAGTCTGGGAGGAACCTGGGGGGGGCAGTCTGGGAGGAACCTGGGGGGCAGTCTGGGAGGAACCTGGGGGGGGGCAGTCTGGGAGGAACCTGGGGGGGGCAGTCTGGGAGGAACCTGGGGGGGGGCAGTCTGGGAGGAACCTGGGGGGGGGGGCAGTCTGGGAGGAACCTGGGGGGGGGGGGCAGTCTGGGAGGAACCTGGGGGCAGTCTGGGAGGAACCTGGGGGGGGGGGCAGTCTGGGAGGAACCTGGGGGGGGGGGCAGTCTGGGAGGAACCTGGGGGGGGGGCCAGTCTGGGAGGAACCTGGGGGGGGGGGCAGTCTGGAGGAACCTGGGGGGGGGGGGCAGTCTGGAGGAACCTGGGGGGGGGGGGCAGTCTGGGGGAACCTGGGGGGGGGGGCAGTCTGGGTGGAACCTGGGGGGGGGGGCAGTCTGGGTGGAACCTGGGGGGGGGGGGCAGTCTGGGTGGAACCTGGGGGGGGGGGGCCAGTCTGGGGGAACCTGGGGGGGGGGGGCAGTCTGGGAGGAACCTGGGGGGGGGGGGCAGTCTGGGAGGAACCTGGGGGGGGGGGGCAGTCTGGGTGGAACCTGGGGGGGGGGCAGTCTGGGTGGAACCTGGGGGGGGGGGCAGTCTGGTGGAACCTGGGGGGGGGGGCCAGTCTGGGTGGAACCTGGGGGGGGGGCAGTCTGGGTGGAACCTGGGGGGGGGGGGCAGTCTGGGTGGAACCTGGGGGGGGGGGCAGTCTGGGTGGAACCTGGGGGGGGGGGGCAGTCTGGGTGGAACCCGGGGGGGGGGGGGGGCAGTCTGGGTGGAACCTGGGGGGGGGGGGGGCAGTCTGGGTGGAACCTGGGGGGGGGGGGCAGTCTGGGTGGAACCTGGGGGGGGGGGCAGTCTGGGAGGAACCTGGGGGGGGGGCAGTCTGGGAGGAACCTGGGGGGGGGCAGTCTGGGAGGAACCTGGGGGGGGCAGTCTGGGAGGAACCTGGGGGGGGCAGTCTGGGAGGAACCTGGGGGGGGCAGTCTGGGAGGAACCTGGGGGGGGGCAGTCTGGGAGGAACCTGGGGGGGGCAGTCTGGGAGGAACCTGGGGGGGGCAGTCTGGGAGGAGCCTGGGGGGGCAGTCTGGGAGGAGCCTGGGGGGGGCAGTCTGGGAGGAGCCTGGGGGGGCATCAGAGTAGGCAACCTGCAACTGACTGCTGTTGGGGCGCTGCAGGGGAGATGGGAGTACGTGTAACTCGTATCAGGGAACGAGGCGTAGGTCGCGAGTCAATACTTCACAGGAGAGGCATTTGAACATTAACTTTTTAAAAAATAATGATCTAAATGCATTTTTGGGGGCAGAAATGCCTTCTGGAAGATGTGAGCTGTCATGTGCCTTAATAACAAATGTGTATGCCATCTGTAAATATGAATAAAATTGTTAAAATTACAAGCATAGTTAGTTTAGCCACGGAAAAAGGTCAGGAACCTTCCCGCTAGCCATGATTGGCTGAGATAAATGGGTGGGCTGGATATGCTGAGAGATGAGTTCAGATTGGTCTGCCATGTTGCGCGTTTCTGTCTATAACATAGTATGTGTAGGTAATCATTTCTAACGCAGTTTTTTATAAAATATATCACGTAGTAGAACTGCATCAGTGTTGCTCTCCACTTTCTGAAGGACAGAGTTTTGAAAATCAGTGGAATTAGAGCATGATAGCTAAGGAGATGGAGAAAATTCTGGCGTTTCATTGCAAATATGCTGAGGGAGTCGAATAGAGAACACACAGAAGGATGTTGTATAAAATACCTGCTGATGACATCTTCAAACTAAGGGCAACCATGGCAACCGTGACAGAGAGGGAGAAGCTTCCATCCATGTTTTCTAGCTAGCTACAGTTTCTAATTTTGCCAGAAAGTCATTTTCATTTCCAAGTTAAAGCTTACTGTTAGCAAGCTAGCTAACGTTAGCTGGCTGGCTCGCTAGCTAAATGTTATGTGTATGATATGTGTAGTTATATTATTCGTATCTCAGAGCCATTTGCATTGCTAGTTATAGACTAATGTTAGCTACCTGCAGATTCATGCAGGGTAGTAACATTATGAGTTGGGATTATGGTTCATTGTTTAGCTAGCTAGCTACATGTCTAAACAAAAAGACTCCACTATGCAAGTAACCATTTCACTACACCTTCTGTATCCTGTGCGTGTGACAAATAAACAGATTTATTTGATATAGTATGTGTTTACCAGAGACTAATGTGAAGAACATGACTTGCACCAAAGTCAGATTAGGATATACCGTTAGGCCAAGGGAGACAGTGACCAAGTTCTACAATTCTCCGGTAGAATGCCCTGCTTTTATTTCGTTACGCTCACAACCATAACGATATTTTCTGTAATTGGCTCACCATTGACTTGTAAATAATGATCTTGTTGTGAGTTTATTTTCCTGTAATAACGAAGACAAATGAGCTAAAGTGAAGACGTTGTCAGCTGTATGACATGGTCATTCCTTGAACTGGCTAGCCAGCCAGCTAACTTACCATTGGCTAGCCAGCCAGCTAACTTACCATTGGCTAGCCAGCCAGCTAACTTACCATTGGTTAGCCAGCCAGCTAACTTACCATTGGTTAGCCAGCCAGCTAACTTACCATTGGCTAGCCAGCCAGCTAACTTACCATTGGCTAGCCAGCCAGCTAACTTACCATTGGCTAGCCAGCCAGCTAACTTACCATTGGCTAGCCAGCCAGCTAACTTACCATTGGCTAGCCAGCCAGCTAACTTACCATTGGCTAGCCAGCCAGCTAACTTACCATTGGCTAGCCAGCCAGCTAACTTACCATTAGCTAGCCAGCTAACTTACCATTGGCTAGCCAGCTAACAAACTAGAAAACGAACCAAAACATTGTTTAGAAAGTTGCTTTTAGTTGCCTGGTTTGCTAGATTGACATCTGTCTGCATCCCAAATATACAGAGACTAATACCTCAGCACAGATCTCAGACCTGTACATAGTTCCACACCACGATGGTAAAGTCTAAGGGCAGGGCTGGAGGTAATGGGGAGCACAGTGGGGACAGCGAGAGAACGTCACAGTGGGGACAGCGAGAGGGTGCAACAGTGGGGTCACAGTGGGGACAGCGAGAGGACGTCACAGTGGGGACAGCGAGAGGACGTCACAGTGGGGACGTCACAGTGGGGACAGCGAGAGGACGTCACAGTGGGGGCAACCCTTAACCCAACCCTTAACATTAAACCCTTAATCCTCGGGGCACCTGTCCACAAGCAGAGCTGGGGTGAATCCAGTATTACATTCTGACTGCAACCCTGTTCACAGGAGTGGCCTCATGGAAAGACATATTTGAAGAAATTCCCTGTCCCAGTCAGAGGCCTGTCCTTATTGCCCATGTGGGGCAGCCTAAGAGTTTCCCTGTCCCAGTCAGAGGCCTGTCCCAGTCAGAGGCCTGTCCTTATTTCCCATGTGGGGCAGCCTAAGGAGTTATATTATTAGTAGGGAAGAAGTTAACCACTGTACTGGTCCCCAGAGAACCAAGTCCTTCAGCCTCTACAGTTCAGAGAAAATAACTCCAAAGTACCAAACAACATCCTATTCCCTATATAGTGCACTACTTTTGACCAGGGCCCATAGAGACTATGTAGGACATAGGGTGCCATTTGGGATGCAGATCTCATCTTCTTAGGGAGGGGAATGAACAAGTTGTTATGCCCACTACCATGTACCCTCTGTCTATCTACTGTAGAACTATATGTATGGGTACATGTAGCACTATGTACCCTCCCTCTCTCACTCTACTGTAGAACTATCTGTATGGGTACATGTAGCTCTATGTACCCTCTCTCTACTGTAGAACTATCTGCCAATGGGGCTACAAGCCTGTGTTAACCTCCCTAGTCCCTGGCGACTGATGTTGGGCCTGGAGGCTGGACCTGGGACAGGGTCTGGGGCTAAGGGCATGTAGTGAGGCTGGACCTGGGACAGGGGAGGGGTCTGGGGCTAAGGGCATGTAGTGAGGCTGGACCTGGGACAGGGGAGGGGTCTGGGGCTAAGGGCATGTAGTGAGGCTGGACCTGGGACAGGGAAAGGGTCTGGGGCTAAGGGCATGTAGTGAGGCTGGACCTGGGACAGGGGAAGGGTCTGGGGCTAAGGGCATGTAGTGAGGCTGGACCTGGGACAGGGGAAGGGTCTGGGGCTAAGGGCATGTAGTGAGGCTGGACCTGGGACAGGGGAAGGGTCTGGGGCTAAGGGCATGTAGTGAGGCTGGACCTGGGACAGGGGAAGGGTCTGGGGCTAAGGGCATGTAGTGAGGCTGGACCTAGGACAGGGGAAGGGCTGTGGCCAGAGCCTGGTGTTGAGGATGGGGGCTAAGGGCTGGGGAGTGTGGAGTAAGGCTGGACCTGGCCTAGGACAGGGGTTTGGTTTGGGGCTAAGGGCTGGGGGTTTGGAGTGAGGCTGGACCTGGCCTAGGACAGGGGTTTGGTGCTAAGGGCTGGGGGTGTGGAGTAAGGCTGGACCTGGCCTAGGACAGGGGTTTGGTTTGGGGCTAAGGGCGTGGAGTGAGGCTGGACCTGGCCTAGGACAGGGGTTTGGTTTGGGGCTAAGGGCTGGGGGAGTGAGGTAAAGGCCTGTGGCTAGAGCCTGGTGTTCAGGATGAGGGCTAAGGGCTGGGGGAGTGAGGTAAAGGCCTGTGGCTAGAGCCTGGTGTTCAGGATGAGGGCTAAGGGCTGGGGGAGTGAGGTAAAGGCCTGTGGCTAGAGCCTGGTGTTCAGGATGAGGGCTGGAGGTGTAGGCTGTGATTTGAAAGGTTGTCTAGGGCAGATGCTGGGTCCATCCATACAGGGAGGGACAACTAAAACAGACCTCTCAGAACCCTTACTGAATTCTCTCACTACCCACCAGGTACCGGTAAGGGCTGGTACAGTGTGCTGTGAGCTGCAAAGTGTTAGGTGTGTTG
Source organism: Salmo trutta (assembly GCF_901001165.1). Lineage (NCBI taxonomy): Eukaryota > Metazoa > Chordata > Actinopteri > Salmoniformes > Salmonidae > Salmo > Salmo trutta. The sequence continues at coordinate 96,013 of NW_021822713.1, forward strand.
TGGAGGCGTGAGTTTCAAGACTATGTCTCTGTTAGGTAATGACTATCTGTCTGGTTTAGATCTCATCACTGTGGTGTTCACTCTGCTCTGACCCTCAAGGCCATGATCACAGAGACAGACAGACAGGACCAGACAGACAGACAGGACCAGACAGACAGACACAATGCATCACCGGGAGCACACTGCCTGCCCTTCAGGACATCTACAGCACCCGAGGCCACAGGAGGCCGAGCAGATCGTCAAGGACCTCAACCAGCCGAGCCTGTTCACCCCTCTACCATCTAGAAGATCATCAAGGACCTCAACCAGCCGAGCCACAGCCTGTTCACCCCTCTACCATCTAGAAGATCATCAAGGACATCAACCAGCCGAGCCACAGCCTGTTCACCCCTCTACCATCTAGAAGATCATCAAGGACATCAACCAGCCGAGCCACGGCCTGTTCACCCCTCTACCATCCAGAAGGCGAGGTCCGTACAGGTGCATAAAATCTGGGACCGAGAGACTGAAAAACAGCTTCTATCTCAAGGCCATCATACTGTTAAATAGCCATCAATAGCCGGCTACCACCCGGCACCTTGCCATGAACTTAGTCACTAGCCGGTTACCACCCAGTTACTCAACCCTGCACCTTAGAGGCTGTACACACACACACACACACGACTCCGACATTGCTCGTCCTAATATTTATATATTTCTTAATTCCATTCTTTTACCTTTAGATGTGTGTATTGTTGTGAATTGTTAGATACTACTGCACTGTTGGAGCTAGACAGACAAACAGGCAGACGACAGGCAGGCGGCGAGGGTCAGGTGATTGATGATCTCTGAAACTGCAGCATTGTCTAACGGAGCCCTTGCAGGCCGTGTGGGAGGGAAATTAAACTATTTTGATAAGGAGTTTATGAAGCAAGTAAGCAAGTGTTCCAAAATCTATCCCAATTGCCATGTACATTAACCAAGTATGCTAACAAGTCAATTAAATGAGTTTCAAAGTAACAAAGATTACGCAACCTAGAATGAGAGCGAGAGAAAAAGACAGAGACAGAAAGAGAAGAGAGAGAGACAGAAAGAGAAGAGAGAGAGACAGAAAGAGAAGAGAGAGAGACAGAAAGAGAAGAGAGAGAGACAGAAAGAGAAGAGAGAGAGACAGAAAGAGAGAGAGAGACAGAAAGAGAGAGAGAGAGACAGAAAGAGAGAGAGAGACAGAAAGAGAGAGAGAGACAGAAAGAGAGAGAGAGACAGAAAGAGAGAGAGAGACAGAAAGAGAGAGAGACAGGAGGCCTTTGCCCTGTGGAGTTGACCCAGATATGATTAGCTAGTTTGGCATTTCCTGTCTCTGTATTTAAATGAGTCTGATCTATGTCTCCATTTCAGAGATCACAGGGATCAGAGCTAGACCATGAGCCCACTGTAGCCTAACCCTAAGTGGTTCCTTCTAGAACCTTCCCTAACTCAATGTGGTTCCTTCTAGAACCTTCCCTAACCCTAACTCAATGTGGTTCCTTCTAGAATCTTCCCTAACCCTAACTCAATGTGGCTCCCTCTAGAACCTTCCCTAACCCTAACTCAATGTGGTTCCTTCTAGAACCTTCCCTAACCCTAACTCAATGTGGCTTCCTCTAGAACCTTCCCTAACCCTAACTCAATGTGGTTCCCTTTAGAACCTTCCCTAACCCTAACTCAATGTGGTTCCTTCTAGACTCTTCCCTAACCCAATGTGGTTCCTTCTAGAACCTTCCCTAACCCTAACTCAATGTGGTTCCACACCCCTCCAGGGAATAGGGTGCCATGCCCTATGGCCCTGGTCAAAAGTAGGCCACTATATAGGGAATAGGGTGCCATGCCCTATGGCCCTGGTCGAAAGTAGGGCACTATATAGGGAATAGGGTGCCATGTGAGACACACCCATGGTCACATGTGACCGTCATCCTCAGCGTTCTAGCCAAGTGTGTTCACACACACACACACACACACACACACACACACACACACGTTCATTGCCCCATCACAGTGTGTATTCTTTTAAGATGACTCATCTAAGGAAATGATTGCTGTTGTCTGGACTTGTGCTCCAAAAGACTAAAAAAGAACCTCATACCTCCTGTAAAATATGGTGAGGGATCCTTGATGTTATGGGGTATACCTCCTGTAAAATATGGTGAGGAATATATGGTGAGGGATACTTGATGTTATGGGGTATACTTCCTGTAAAATATGGTCAGGGATCCTTGATGTTATGGGGTATACCTCCTGTAAAATATGGTGAGGAATATATGGTGAGGGATACTTGATGTTATGGGGTATACTTCCTGTAAAATAGGGTGAGGGATCCTTAGGTATACCTCCTGTAAAATATGGTCAGGGATCCTTGGGTATACCTCCTGTAAAATATGGTGAGGAATATTTGATGTTATGGGGTATGCCTCCTGTAAAATATGGCGAGGGATCCTTGATGTTATGGGGTATACCTCCTGTAAAATATGGCGAGGGATATTTGATGTTATGGGGTATACTTCCTGTAAAATATGGTGAGGGATCCTTGATGTTATGGGGTATACTTCCTGTAAAATATGGTGAGGGATCCTTGATGTTATGGGGTATACTTCCTGTAAAATATGGTGAGGGATCCTTGATGTTATGGGGTATACTTCCTGTAAAATATGGTGAGGGATCCTTGATGTTATGGGGTATACCTCCTGTAAAATATGGTGAGGACTGATGTTATGAGGCTATTTTTCTTCCACTAGTCATGGGGCCCTTGTTAAGGTCAACAGGATCATGAACTACCCAGTACCAGGACATTTTAGTCAAAACATCTGGTTGCCTCTGCTAGGAGGCTGAAACGTGTGGTATTTCCAGCAAGACAATGACCCCAAGCACACATCAAAATCCACTAAGAAATGGTTCATTGACCACAAAAAAAAACATTTTCAGTCTCCATTGAAAATGTGGTTTGAATTGAAGAGAGCAGTCCAAAAGTACAGGTAGAGGATATCAAGGACCTGGGAAAGATTCTGTATAGAAGGAACAGTCTAACATTCCCTCCCAAAGTAGGAAAAGGTTATTAATCGTTCACAATTTCAACTCTCAGCATATTGACACACAGTCTGGCAACAACAGGAAGCAGTGTGTCGTCAGCAAATCACAGCACAACAAAAGGAACAGCAACGCAGGAGATAAGACTGACTCAGAGTCAGTTCCAGGCATAGTAACGTACCGCATCCTGCAGAAACAACAACTCAAAACACACTTATATAGTTTCTGTTTAGGGCCACTCTGAAATGGGAACCTATTCTCTACATAGTACTGTACTTAAGGCCAGGGCATCAAAGTGAAAGCCCCAAAAAGTCCCCTAAACAGGGAATAGGGCGTGATATAGGAAGCAGACTAGTGCCTATTCTTAATAGAGAACCCCTAAGAGTCTCTGGCTAAAAGTAGTGCCCTAAACAGGGGAATAGGGTGTGATATAGGAAGCAGCCTAGTGCCTATTCCTAATAGAAAACCCCTATGAGTCTGTCATGACGTTGGCCTCTTTGAGTACAGGGAGGACAGTTGACCCCATCCCCCAACCTACCTCCCCCACCCAGGCCCTGTGTGAAAGGGTTGTAAAATTCCAGAGGAGAATCTTACAACCACATGGCCCAGTTGAGACACAGAGGGGTCCCATAGAGAGACACAGGAAATTCTTCCAACTCACAGAATTGGGGAACCGAATGACATTTGTGTTCTGGAGAAGGTATGGAAGATTGGTGAAGAACCCAGCTACGAACTGGTCCGCTTGGTACAATTTTGTGATACTCAGAAGAGACAATATAGCCATATTACCATAAAACTGTTTATATAATACTTCAGCGATGAGACTTGCATCCACATGGTTGTATAAAATGTATTAATAAGGATAAAGCTATTTGTAATACATTGAGATGCTATGTACTGATGTTAATGTGATAGAATTGTATTTCTGTACCAAGCTTAACTCAGTCATCGGCACGCCCCCCAGGGACACAGACAGGACCAGGCGTCATGTGACATGTTCACTATAAAACTATACCCCGAGCTACTTTCTTCAGACCAGGCCTCCACTCCATTAGTAAGTTGGCCAATAGGTTTTACCATCCAATTCCTCTACTGAAAGTGAACTACACCACGTGGTTAACTTTTAGACTATCGAGACCGACAGAATAAGAACAAGTCTTTGATATTAATTATTAGTCTGCAGCTAAGTAAATTATATCATTGAACGCGAAGACCAACGAAACATCCATTCTATGACGACATTAATGAATGTCGCTCTGAAAGATCCATTCTAACCGAGAGAGAGAGAGAACGCGGACAAAACTCTCCAACAGAACGACGCTCCGACAAGGATCCCGGCGACACACTGAGCGTAAATATATATTGATTGCAATTGTTCCCGAATGAGTGAGCGTTCATGTGCAAAGGATTAGCATATCAATTGTTAATATTAATGAACTCTGTGCCTCCACAGCTGACCTTTTATGATCCATTGTTCAACAGACCGACCTGCCTGTTTAGCCCACAAGGGCACATTCCTCTACCAATTCTTTGTGACGATAATTACTGTTTGTATGTTTTCTGTTAATTACTTAGTGTAGTAAATAAATGATTTTAAGACAATTGATGTATGGATGATTTTAGTAAAGACTGGGTTCGTGCAGATACAACAATTTACGACGTTTGGAATGAGACTGGACGCGAGGTAAAATACACCATTTAAACCAGAAGATAATCGGCCTATACTATAATATAGGAAAGTTATATTAGGAAAATTATAACTTTGTAATCTGAATATTTTCCTTGGTGCCCCGATCTCCTAGTTAATTACAATTAAATGATTAATCAGTTTAAATCGCGTGATAATAATTACAGGGAGTTAATTTATAAACATGTCTTCAGTTTAATGGTACCCAAAGACACGACAAGTCTCTGGCTAAAAGTCGTGCCCTAAACAGGGGAATAAGGTGTGATATACAGTGGCAAGAAAAAGTATATGAACCCTTTGGAAATACCTGGATTTTTGCATAAAATTGGTAATTAAATTTGATCTGATCTTCATCTAAGTCACAACAATAGACAAACACAGTCTGCTTAAAGTAATAACAAACAATTATATGTTTTCATGTCTTTATTGAAAACACTGTGTAAACATTCACAGTGCAGGGTGGGAAAAGTATGTGAACCCTTGGATTTAATAACTGGTTGACCCTCCTTTGGCAGCAATAACCTCAACCAAATGTTTTCTGTAGTCGGATCAGACCTGCATAACAGTCAGGAGGAATTCTGGGCCATTCCTCTTTACAAAACTGTTTCAATTCAGTAATATTCTTGGGATGTCTGGTGTGAACCGCTCTCTTGAGGTCATGTCACAGCATCTCAATTGGGTTGAGGTCAGGACTCTGACTGGGCCACTCCAGAAAGTGTATTTTCTTCTGTTGAAGCCATTCTGTTGTTGACTTACTTCTGTGTTTTTGGATTGTTGTCCTGTTGCGTCACCAAACTTCTGTTGAGCTTCAATTGGCGGACAGATAGCCTAACATTCTCCAGCAAAATGTCTTGATAAACTTGGGAATTCCTTTTTCCGTCGATGATAGCAAGCTGTCCAGGCCCTGAGGCAGCAAAGCAGCCCCACACCATGATGCTCCCTCCACCATACCTTACAGTTGGGATGAGGTTTTGATGTTGGTGTGCTGTGCCTTTTTTTTCTCCACACATAGTGTTGTGTGTTCTTTCCAAACAACTCCACTGTAGTTTCATCTGTCCACAGAATATTTTGGAACATCCAGGTGCACTTTTGCAAACTTCAGACGTACAGTAATGTTTTTTTTGGACAGCAGTGTCTTCTTCCGTGGTGTCCTCCCATGAACACCATTCTTGTTTAGTGTTTTACACATCGTAGACTCGTCAGAGATGTTAGCATGTTCCAGAGTTTTCTGTAAGTCTTTAGCTGACACTCTAGGATTCTTCCTCATTGAGCATTCTGTGCTGTGCTCTTGCAGTCATCTTTGCTGGATGGCCGCTCCCAGGGAGAGTAGCAACAGTGCTGAACTTCCTCCATTTATAGACAATGTGTCTTACCGTGGACTGATGAACATCAAGGCTTTTTAGAGATACTTTTATAATCCTTTACAGCTTTATGCAAGTCAACAATTCTTAATCTTAGGTCTTCTGAGTTCTCTTTTGTTCGAGGCATGGTTCACATCAGGCAATGCTTCTTGTGAATAGTAAACTCACATTTTGTGAGTGTTTTTTATAGGGCAACGCAGCTCTAACCAACATCTCCAATCTTATTGATTGGACTCCAGGTTAGTTAACTCCTGACTCCAATTAGCTTTTGGAGAAGTCATTAGCCTAGGGGTTCACATTCCTTTTTCCCCACCTACACTGTGAATGTTTAAAATTCTTTATTCAATATAGACAAGAAAAATACAATCACTTGTGTGTTATTAGTTTACAAACACACTATGTTTGTCAATTGCTGTGACTTGAAGATCAGATCAGATTTTATGTCAAATTTATGCAGAAATCCAGGTAATTCCAAAAGGGTTCACATACTTTTTCTTGCTACTGTAGGAAGCAGACTAGTGCCCATTTCAAATGGAGAACCCTTATGAGTCTCTGGCTAAAAAGTATTGCACTAAATAAATAAATAAATAAATAAATAAATAAATATATATATACACACATATACACACACACACACACACACACACATGTTCTCACATACTTGTTATAACAGGGAACAGTTCCAGTCCACATAGTTCCCAACAGAAACATCATGAAATAGGTCCCTACATGTTTCACCTGTCCTTTAAACAACAGCGTGGCAGCGAGTCAACAGTAGTGCCACTGCCAGCCTTTCTTAAATCACCTCAGAGATCCCTCCCCACCCTTCTCCAGAACACCTCAAAGGCTGTGTCCTAATTCCCCACCCTTCCCCAGAACACCTCAAAGGCTGTGTCCCGATTCTCCACCCTTCTCCCAAAGTGTACACTTTGTACACACTTTCTTGCATTGGTTTAACCCCCCAAAAAATGGTAGAACCTCCCTCCCCCCACCAATCCTTTTAAATCCCATAAGGGATAGGTTACCAACTGGAGATCTGGCATGAACATGGAATTCATTCATTCCTTCATTCACGCATGGCGGAGTGTGTGTACAGTGTACACTTCAGGAAAAGGGTGGACAATTGGGACAGAGCTATAGTACCAGCCCAGTCTATTCTCTAAAAAGCCCCCAGTTCTCAATGAATTCCCACGCTGTATTGTCCATGTTTCCCCCAGTCCACAATGAATTCCAGCACTGTATTGTCCATGTTTCCCCCAGTCCTCAATGAATTCCAGCACTGTATTGTCCATGTTTCCCCCAGTCCTCAATGAATTCCAGCACTGTATTGTCCATGTTTCCCCCAGTCCTCAATGAATTCCAGCGCTGTATTGTCCATGTTTCCCCCAGTCCTCAATGCATTCCAACGCTGTATTGTCCATGTTTCCCCCAGTCCACAATGAATTCCAGCACTGTATTGTCCATGTTTCCCCCAGTCCTCAATGAATTCCAGCACTGTATTGTCCATGTTTCCCCCAGTCCTCAATGCATTCCAGCACTGTATTGTCCATGTTTCCCCCAGTCCTCAATGAATTCCAGCGCTGTATTGTCCATGTTTCCCCCAGTCCTCAATGCATTCCAGCACTGTATTGTCCATGTTTCCCCCAGTCCTCAATGAATTCCAGCGCTGTATTGTCCATGTTTCCCCCAGTCCACAATGAATTCCAGCGCTGTATTGTCCATGTTTCCCCCAGTCCACAATAAATTCCAGCACTGTATTGTCCATGTTTCCAACGCTGTATTGTCCATGTTTCCCCCAGTCCTCAATGAATTCCCACGCTGTATTGTCCATGTTTCCCCCAGTCCTCAATGAATTCAAACGCTGTATTGTCCATGTTTCCCACAGTCCTCGGTGAATTCCAGCGCTGTATTGTCCATGTTTCCCCAATCATTCAACAACAGAGTGGTAAGTAGCTAGTCAGCAGCATTTCCAACCTTTGTAAAAGTACTCGAACAGCGCAGCAGGCCAGGGGCACTGCCAGTCTAGTTTTCCTAAAAGGCCTCAGTCATTAATGACATTCTATTGGTCCAGTCCTTTTAGAGGTTATAGTTCAATGGAACAGATCATTTCCCATTAGACCCTGAGGACTGGCCAGCTGGCACAGACAGTACCATGGCCGTGTCCCAAACGGCATCCTATTCACTATATAAAATGCATTACCCTATGGGCCCTGGTCAAAAAAAGTAGTGCACTATATAGGGAATTGGGCTCTGGTCTAAAGTAGTGCACTATATAGGGAATAGGGTGCCATAGTGCCCTGGTCTAAAGTAGTGCACTATATAGGGAACAGGGCTCTGGTCTAAAGTAGTGCATTATATAGGGAATAGAGTGCCATTTGGGAGGCAGAACCATGTTGAACCAATGGGACACTCTAGTCCTGGATAAGGCCTAAACTATAGTCATGTGAGGTGGTCACATTGTGTTCTAGGACAGAGAGTGTGTGTGTGTGTGTGTGTGTGTGTGTGTGTGTGTGTGTGTGTGTGTGTGTGTGTGTGTGTGTGTGTGTGTGTGTTCAGAACCAAATGACTGAACAGGAAACTAAAGTGGCTTAGTCCAATCTACCTTGTACTTGTTAAGTCACTTCAGCCGTACTCCTAGGGTATGCACGGACGCTGCGTAGACTACTCAGCCGTACTCCTAGGGTATGCACGGACGCTGCGTAGACTACTCAGCCGTACTCCTAGGGTATGCACGGACGCTGCGTAGACTACTCAGCCGTACTCCTAGGGTATGCACGGACGCTGCGTAGACTACTCAGCCGTACTCCTAGGGTATGCACGGACGCTGCGTAGACTACTCAGCCGTACTCCTAGGGTATGCACGGACGCTGCGTAGACTACTCAGCCGTACTCCTAGGGTATGCACGGACGCTGCGTAGACTACTCAGCCGTACTCCTAGGGTATGCACGGACGCTGCGTAGACTACTCAGCCGTACTCCTAGGGTATGCACGGACGCTGCGTAGACTACTCAGCCGTACTCCTAGGGTATGCACGGACGCTGCGTAGACTACTCAGCCGTACTCCTAGGGTATGCACGGACGCTGCGTAGACTACTCAGCCGTACTCCTAGGGTATGCACGGACGCTGCGTAGACTACTCAGCCGTACTCCTAGGGTATGCACGGACGCTGCGTAGACTACTCAGCCGTACTCCTAGGGTATGTACGGACGCTGCGTAGACTACGACATAGAATGATAGCTGTGCTGACGGAAACAGATGACCAGATCACACTTCCTGAAATGCAAAACTGGGTCTTAAAAATGACCAGCAGCGTTTCAAGGTTTCTTAACTCTACTGTTCTGGTACTGTAACTGCACCGAGGCCAACATGAACACAGTAAGTTAAAACCCTCTTCTACTTGGAGGGAAGCCAGCTCTACTCACAGGAAAACCCTCTCCTACTTGGAGAGGGAAGCCAGCTCTACTGACAGGAAAACCCTCTTCTACTTGGAGGGAAGCCAGCTCTACTCACAGGAAAACCCTCTTCTACTTGGAGGGAAGCCAGCTCTACTCACAGGAAAACCCTCTCCTACTTGGAGGGAAGCCAGCTCTACTCACAGGAAAACCCTCTCCTACTTGGAGGGAAGCCAGCTCTACTCACAGGAAAACCCTCTCCTACTTGGAGGGAAGCCAGCTCTACTCACAGGAAAACCCTCTCCTACTTGGAGGGAAGCCAGCTCTACTCACAGGAAAACCCTCTCCTACTTGGAGGGAAGCCAGCTCTACTCACAGGAAAACCCTCTCCTACTTGGAGGGAAGCCAGCTCTACTCACAGGAAAAGGAGGGGAAAGCCTCATCTATTTGAAGAGGGAAACCAGAAAGGGAAACCAAACCAGGATGTGACTCACTCCTAGAGAACTCAAAACAAAATAAAACATGGAGAAACATTGAAAGCAGTAAACATTTAAAACAGTCCTTCCTCTAAGAAAGAGAAAGGTATTTTTTCAAAGTGGCAACGTCTCATGATTAAACCTCCTGACAGTAACCAAAAGGGAACAAGTTATTTCAGAAGAGCCAGTCCAGCTGCTAACGAAATGAGATGGGGAAACCCTTCTACTTCTGAAGGAGTATTATCTGCATTCCAAAATTATACCCTATTCCCTATATAGTGCACTACTTTAGACCAGAGCCCATAGGGAATAGGGCTCTGGTCTGTAGTAGTGCCACTATATAGGAAATAGGGCTCTGGTCTATAGTAGTACCACTATATAGGGAATAGGGCTCTGGTCTGTAGTAGTGCCACTATATAGGGAATAGGGCTCTGGTCTATAGTAGTACCACTATATAGGGAATAGGGCTCTGGTCTATAGTAGTACCACTATATAGGGAATAGGGCTCTGGTCTATAGTAGTACCACTATATAGGGAATAGGGCTCTGGTCTATGGTAGTACCACTATATAGGGAATAGGGCTCTGGTCTAAATTAGTGCACTATATAGGGAATAGGGCTCTGGTCTGTGGTCTACAGGGGGGTAGCAGTAACAAGTCTTCCAGCTCCCCATATTCTTCCCTCTAGTGTATGGAGTCAGACAGAGCTGTCAGAGCTACAGAATACTATTGTATTGGTTGAGCCAGTACAGGCAGGTGGTGCTGACCTAAATAAAGAAGCAGTCATTCAGGATGAACCACATTCCTCTCTTTAACAAAACATACTCCCCTGTTCACTCAGTCTGCTATAACCACCTGGACAAACTCTCCACAGAACACAAAAAACATGTAAAATGTATACAGGTTCAGAAATGTTGTGAAATAGCAGTTACAAATTTTTTTTTTAATCAAACTGGATGGACATCAGAAATAGAGGAAGGAATAAAAAACAAAAACAAAATCTAACTATTGTAAAAATCGATTGTGTCTGTAAAATGTGTATAAGATGTATAAACTGAAGGTAGAAGCCTAATTGTTATTGTTTATTAGTTTACTCCCATTGGGGGAAGGTTGGTAGGGTTTTGTGGCAAATAATAAAGGTATATTCTTTAAAAAGTATTTATGTCTATAATAGGTATAAGCAACAATCTTTCCGCAATATTAAGCTGATCCACCCATTAGAAAGAAGAAAAAAAAAATAATAAAACTCTCCACATAACATATTTAACAAAAGGAAATGTCCATCCAATCATTACCCACGCTCGATGCAGTTTCATAGAACAGGGACTAAAAGAACGTACTGCACGGCAGCCGTCAGACACGTGAACGGTGAAAACAAATACAATATGAAACATATGTCTCCAAACCGTTTAGTCAACCGATGACTGCAGAGGTTAGATTGACCCTCAATACTTTAACCTCATGGACAATACAGAAACTTCCTGAGTCAGCGAGACTACAACTGAAGTGTAACTTCCTGAGTCAGCGAGACTACAACTGAAGTGTAACTTCCTGAGTCAGCGAGACTACAACTGAAGTGTAACTTCCTGAGTCAGCGAGACCACAACTGAAGTGTAACTTCCTGAGTCAGCGAGACCACAACTGAAGTGTAACTTCCTGAGTCAGCGAGACCACAACTGAAGTGTAACTTCCTGAGTCAGCGAGACCACAACTGAAGTGTAACTTTCTGAGTCAGCGAGACCACAACTGCACAGTAACTTCCTGAGTCAGCGAGACCACAACTGTACAGTAACTTCCTGAGTCAGCGAGACTACAACTGTACAGTAACTTCCTGAGTCAGCGAGACCACAACTGTACAGTAACTTCCTGAGTCAGCGAGACCACAACTGTACAGTAACTTCCTGAGTCAGCGAGACTACAACTGTACATAATGACAATGCAGTAGGATACATCCAGTTCCATACTATAACCCCGTGGAACAGTAGGGAACAGGGGGCCAGCTCCATACTATAACCCCGTGGAACAGTAGGGAACAGGGGGCCAGCTCCATACTATAACCCCGTGGAACAGTAGGGAACAGGGGGCCAGCTCCATACTATAACCCCGTGGAACAGTAGGCCAGCTCCATACTATAACCCCGTGTAACAGTAGGGAACAGGAGGCCAGCTCCATACTATAACCCCGTGGAACAGTAGGGAACAGGAGGCCAGCTCCATACTATAACCCCGTGGAACAGTAGGGAACAGGGGGCCAGCTCCATACTATAACCCCGTGGAACAGGAGGCCAGCTCCATACTATAACCCCGTGGAACAGTAGGGAACAGGGGGCCAGCTCCATACTATAACCCCGTGGAACAGTAGGGAACAGGGGGCCAGCTCCATACTATAACCCCGTGGAACAGGAGGGAACAGGGGGCCAGCTCCATACTATAACCCCGTGGAACAGTAGGGAACAGGGGGCCAGCTCCATACTATAACCCCGTGGAACAGTAGGGAACAGGGGGCCAGCTCCATACTATAACCCCGTGGAACAGTAGGGAACAGGGGGCCAGCTCCATACTATAACCCCGTGGAACAGTAGGCCAGCTCCATACTATAACCCCGTGGAACAGTAGGGAACAGGGGGCCAGCTCCATACTATAACCCCGTGGAACAGTAGGGAACAGGAGGCCAGCTCCATACTATAACCCTGTGGAACAGTAGGGAACAGGGGGCCAGCTCCATACTATAACCCCGTGGAACAGTAGGGAACAGGGGGCCAGCTCCATACTATAACCCCGTGGAACAGGAGGGAACAGGGGGCCAGCTCCATACTATAACCCCGTGGAACAGTAGGGAACAGGGGGCCAGCTCCATACTATAACCCCGTGGAACAGTAGGGAACAGGGGGCCAGCTCCATACTATAACCCCGTGGAACAGTAGGGAACAGGGGGCCAGCTCCATACTATAACCCCGTGGAACAGTAGGCCAGCTCCATACTATAACCCCGTGGAACAGTAGGGAATAGGGGGCCAGCTCCATACTATAACCCCGTGGAACAGTAGGGAACAGGAGGCCAGCTCCATACTATAACCCCGTGGAACAGTAGGGAACAGGGGGCCAGCTCCATACTATAACCCCGTGGAACAGTAGGGAACAGGGGGCCAGCTCCATACTATAACCCTGTGGAACAGTAGGGAACAGGGGGCCAGCTCCATACTATAACCCCGTGGAACAGTAGGGAACAGGGGGCCAGCTCCATTCTATAACCCCGTGGAACAGGAGGGAACAGGGGGCCAGCTCCATACTATAACCCCGTGGAACAGTAGGGAACAGGGGGCCAGCTCCATACTATAACCCCGTGGAACAGTAGGGAACAGGGGGCCAGCTCCATACTATAACCCCGTGGAACAGGAGGGAACAGGGGGCCAGCTCCATACTATAACCCCGTGGAACAGTAGGGAACAGGAGGCCAGCTCCATACTATAACCCCGTGGAACAGTAGGGAACAGGGGGCCAGCTCCATACTATAACCACGTGGAACAGTAGGGAACAGGGGGCCAGCTCCATACTATAACCCCGTGGAAGAGTAGGGAACAGGGGGCCAGCTCCATACTATAACCCCGTGGAACAGTAGGGAACAGGGGGCCAGCTCCATACTATAACCCCGTGGAACAGTAGGGAACAGGGGGCCAGCTCCATACTATAACCCCGTGGAAGAGTAGGGAACAGGGGGCCAGCTCCATACTATAACCCCGTGGAACAGTAGGGAACAGGGGGCCAGCTCCATACTATAACCACGTGGAACAGTAGGGAACAGGGGGCCAGCTCCATACTATAACCCCGTGGAACAGTAGGGAACAGGGGGCCAGCTCCATACTATAACCCCGTGGAACAGTAGGGAACAGGGGGCCAGCTCCATACTATAACCCCGTCGAACAGTAGGGAACAGGAGGCCAGCTCCATACTATAACCCCGTGGAACAGGAGGCCAGCTCCATACTATAACCCCGTGGAACAGTAGGGAACAGGGGGCCAGCTCCATACTATAACCCCGTGGAACAGGAGGCCAGCTCCATACTATAACCCCGTGGAACAGTAGGGAACAGGAGGCCAGCTCCATACTATAACCCTGTGGAAGAGTAGGGAACAGGGGGCCAGCTCCATACAATAACCCCGTGGAACAGTAGGGAACAGGGGGCCAGCTCCATACTATAACCCTGTGGAACAGTAGGGAACAGGAGGCCAGCTCCATACTATAACCCCGTGGAACAGGAGGGAACAGGGGGCCAGCTCCATACTATAACCCCGTGGAACAGTAGGGAACAGGAGGCCAGCTCCATACTATAACCCCGTGGAACAGGAGGCCAGCTCCATACTATAACCCCGTGGAACAGTAGGGAACAGGAGGCCAGCTCCATACTATAACCCCGTGGAACAGTAGGGAACAGGGGGCCAGCTCCATACTATAACCCCGTGGAACAGGAGGCCAGCTTCATACTATAACCCTGTGGAACAGTAGGGAACAGGGGGCCAGCTCCATACTATAACCCCGTGGAACAGGAGGCCAGCTCCATACTATAACCCCGTGGAACAGTAGGGAACAGGGGAGCCAGCTCCATACTATAACCCCGTGGAACAGGGGGCCAGCTCCATACTATAACCCTGTGGAACAGGGGGGCCAGCTCCATACTATAACCCTGTGGAACAGGGGGGCCAGCTCCATACTATAACCCTGTGGAACAGTAGGGAACAGGGGGCCAGCTCCATACTATAACCCCGTGGAACAGGAGGCCAGCTCCATACTATAACCCCATGGAACAGTAGGGAACAGGAGGCCAGCTCCATACTATAACCCTGTGGAACAGGAGGCCAGCTCCATACTATAACCCCGTGGAACAGTAGGGAACAGGGGGCCAGCTCCATACTATAACCCCGTGGAACAGTAGGGAACAGGGGGCCAGCTCCATACTATAACCCCGTGGAACAGTAGGGAACAGGAGGCCAGCTCCATACTATAACCCTGTGGAAGAGTAGGGAACAGGGGGTCAGCTCCATACTATAACCCCGTGGAACAGGAGGCCAGCTCCATACTATAACCCCGTGGAACAGTAGAGAACAGGAGGCCAGCTCCATACTATAACCCCGTGGAACAGGAGGGAACAGGGGGCCAGCTCCATACTATAACCCCGTGGAACAGGAGGCCAGCTCCATACTATAACCCCGTGGAACAGTAGGGAACAGGAGGCCAGCTCCATACTATAACCCCGTGGAACAGTAGGGAACAGGGGGCCAGCTCCATACTATAACCCTGTGGAAGAGTAGGGAACAGGAGGCTAGCTCCATACTATAACCCCGTGGAACAGTAGGGAACAGGGGGCCAGCTCCATACTATAACCCCGTGGAACAGTAGGGAACAGGAGGCCAGCTCCATACTATAACCCTGTGGAACAGTAGGGAACAGGGGGCCAGCTCCATACTATTACCCCGTGGAACAGTAGGGAACAGGAAGCCAGCTCCATACTATTACCCCGTGGAACAGTAGGGAACAGGGGGCCAGCTCCATACTATAACCCCGTGGAACAGTAGGGAACAGGGGGCCAGCTCCATACTATAACCCCGTGGAACAGGAGGCCAGCTCCATACTATTACCCCGTGGAACAGTAGGGAACAAGGGGCCAGCTCCATACTATAACCCCGTGGAACAGTAGGGAACAAGGGGCCAGCTCCATACTATAACCCCGTGGAACAGTAGGGAACAGGAGGCCAGCTCCATACTATAACCCCGTGGAACAGTAGGGAACAGGAAGCTAGCTCCATACTATAACCCCGTGGAACAGTAGGGAACATGAGGCCAGCTCCATACTATAACCCCGTGGAACAGTAGGGAACAGGGGGCCAGCTCCATACAATAACCCTGTGGAACAGTAGGGAACAGGAGGCCAGCTCCATACTATAACCCCGTGGAACAGTAGGGAACAGGAGGCCAGCTCCATACTATAACCCCGTGGAACAGTAGGGAACAGGAGGCCAGCTCCATACTATAACCCCGTGGAACAGTAGGGAACAGGAAGCTAGCTCCATACTATAACCCCGTGGAACAGTAGGGAACAGGAAGCCAGCTCCATACTATAACCCCGTGGAACAGTAGGGAACAGGAGGCCAGCTCCATACTATAACCCCGTGGAACAGTAGGGAACAGGAGGCCAGCTCCATACTATAACCCCGTGGAACAGTAGGGAACAGGAGGCCAGCTCCATACTATAACCCCGTGGAACAGTAGGGAACAGGGGGCCAGCTCCATACTATAACCCCGTGGAACAGTAGGGAACAGGAGGCCAGCTCCATACTATAACCCTGTGGAACAGTAGGGAACAGGGGGCCAGCTCCATACTATAACCCCGTGGAACAGTAGGGAACAGGGGGCCAGCTCCATACTATAACCCCGTGGAACAGGAGGGAACAGGGGGCCAGCTCCATACTATAACCCCGTGGAACAGTAGGGAACAGGGGGCCAGCTCCATACTATAACCCCGTGGAACAGTAGGGAACAGGGGGCCAGCTCCATACTATAACCCCGTGGAACAGTAGGGAACAGGGGGCCAGCTCCATACTATAACCCCGTGGAACAGTAGGCCAGCTCCATACTATAACCCCGTGGAACAGTAGGGAATAGGGGGCCAGCTCCATACTATAACCCCGTGGAACAGTAGGGAACAGGAGGCCAGCTCCATACTATAACCCCGTGGAACAGTAGGGAACAGGGGGCCAGCTCCATACTATAACCCCGTGGAACAGTAGGGAACAGGGGGCCAGCTCCATACTATAACCCTGTGGAACAGTAGGGAACAGGGGGCCAGCTCCATACTATAACCCCGTGGAACAGTAGGGAACAGGGGGCCAGCTCCATTCTATAACCCCGTGGAACAGGAGGGAACAGGGGGCCAGCTCCATACTATAACCCCGTGGAACAGTAGGGAACAGGGGGCCAGCTCCATACTATAACCCCGTGGAACAGTAGGGAACAGGGGGCCAGCTCCATACTATAACCCCGTGGAACAGGAGGGAACAGGGGGCCAGCTCCATACTATAACCCCGTGGAACAGTAGGGAACAGGAGGCCAGCTCCATACTATAACCCCGTGGAACAGTAGGGAACAGGGGGCCAGCTCCATACTATAACCACGTGGAACAGTAGGGAACAGGGGGCCAGCTCCATACTATAACCCCGTGGAAGAGTAGGGAACAGGGGGCCAGCTCCATACTATAACCCCGTGGAACAGTAGGGAACAGGGGGCCAGCTCCATACTATAACCCCGTGGAACAGTAGGGAACAGGGGGCCAGCTCCATACTATAACCCCGTGGAAGAGTAGGGAACAGGGGGCCAGCTCCATACTATAACCCCGTGGAACAGTAGGGAACAGGGGGCCAGCTCCATACTATAACCACGTGGAACAGTAGGGAACAGGGGGCCAGCTCCATACTATAACCCCGTGGAACAGTAGGGAACAGGGGGCCAGCTCCATACTATAACCCCGTGGAACAGTAGGGAACAGGGGGCCAGCTCCATACTATAACCCCGTCGAACAGTAGGGAACAGGAGGCCAGCTCCATACTATAACCCCGTGGAACAGGAGGCCAGCTCCATACTATAACCCCGTGGAACAGTAGGGAACAGGGGGCCAGCTCCATACCCTAAC
Source organism: Salmo trutta (assembly GCF_901001165.1). Classification (NCBI taxonomy): domain Eukaryota; kingdom Metazoa; phylum Chordata; class Actinopteri; order Salmoniformes; family Salmonidae; genus Salmo; species Salmo trutta. Next base: position 113,647 of record NW_021822713.1, read on the forward strand.
CCCGTGGAACAGGAGGCCAGCTCCATACTATAACCCCGTGGAACAGTAGGGAACAGGAGGCCAGCTCCATACTATAACCCTGTGGAAGAGTAGGGAACAGGGGGCCAGCTCCATACAATAACCCCGTGGAACAGTAGGGAACAGGGGGCCAGCTCCATACTATAACCCTGTGGAACAGTAGGGAACAGGAGGCCAGCTCCATACTATAACCCCGTGGAACAGGAGGGAACAGGGGGCCAGCTCCATACTATAACCCCGTGGAACAGTAGGGAACAGGAGGCCAGCTCCATACTATAACCCCGTGGAACAGGAGGCCAGCTCCATACTATAACCCCGTGGAACAGTAGGGAACAGGAGGCCAGCTCCATACTATAACCCCGTGGAACAGTAGGGAACAGGGGGCCAGCTCCATACTATAACCCCGTGGAACAGGAGGCCAGCTTCATACTATAACCCTGTGGAACAGTAGGGAACAGGGGGCCAGCTCCATACTATAACCCCGTGGAACAGGAGGCCAGCTCCATACTATAACCCCGTGGAACAGTAGGGAACAGGGGAGCCAGCTCCATACTATAACCCCGTGGAACAGGGGGCCAGCTCCATACTATAACCCTGTGGAACAGGGGGGCCAGCTCCATACTATAACCCTGTGGAACAGGGGGGCCAGCTCCATACTATAACCCTGTGGAACAGTAGGGAACAGGGGGCCAGCTCCATACTATAACCCCGTGGAACAGGAGGCCAGCTCCATACTATAACCCCATGGAACAGTAGGGAACAGGAGGCCAGCTCCATACTATAACCCTGTGGAACAGGAGGCCAGCTCCATACTATAACCCCGTGGAACAGTAGGGAACAGGGGGCCAGCTCCATACTATAACCCCGTGGAACAGTAGGGAACAGGGGGCCAGCTCCATACTATAACCCCGTGGAACAGTAGGGAACAGGAGGCCAGCTCCATACTATAACCCTGTGGAAGAGTAGGGAACAGGGGGTCAGCTCCATACTATAACCCCGTGGAACAGGAGGCCAGCTCCATACTATAACCCCGTGGAACAGTAGAGAACAGGAGGCCAGCTCCATACTATAACCCCGTGGAACAGGAGGGAACAGGGGGCCAGCTCCATACTATAACCCCGTGGAACAGGAGGCCAGCTCCATACTATAACCCCGTGGAACAGTAGGGAACAGGAGGCCAGCTCCATACTATAACCCCGTGGAACAGTAGGGAACAGGGGGCCAGCTCCATACTATAACCCTGTGGAAGAGTAGGGAACAGGAGGCTAGCTCCATACTATAACCCCGTGGAACAGTAGGGAACAGGGGGCCAGCTCCATACTATAACCCCGTGGAACAGTAGGGAACAGGAGGCCAGCTCCATACTATAACCCTGTGGAACAGTAGGGAACAGGGGGCCAGCTCCATACTATTACCCCGTGGAACAGTAGGGAACAGGAAGCCAGCTCCATACTATTACCCCGTGGAACAGTAGGGAACAGGGGGCCAGCTCCATACTATAACCCCGTGGAACAGTAGGGAACAGGGGGCCAGCTCCATACTATAACCCCGTGGAACAGGAGGCCAGCTCCATACTATTACCCCGTGGAACAGTAGGGAACAAGGGGCCAGCTCCATACTATAACCCCGTGGAACAGTAGGGAACAAGGGGCAAGCTCCATACTATAACCCCGTGGAACAGTAGGGAACAGGAGGCCAGCTCCATACTATAACCCCGTGGAACAGTAGGGAACAGGAAGCTAGCTCCATACTATAACCCCGTGGAACAGTAGGGAACATGAGGCCAGCTCCATACTATAACCCCGTGGAACAGTAGGGAACAGGGGGCCAGCTCCATACAATAACCCTGTGGAACAGTAGGGAACAGGAGGCCAGCTCCATACTATAACCCCGTGGAACAGTAGGGAACAGGAGGCCAGCTCCATACTATAACCCCGTGGAACAGTAGGGAACAGGAGGCCAGCTCCATACTATAACCCCGTGGAACAGTAGGGAACAGGAAGCTAGCTCCATACTATAACCCCGTGGAACAGTAGGGAACAGGAAGCCAGCTCCATACTATAACCCCGTGGAACAGTAGGGAACAGGAGGCCAGCTCCATACTATAACCCCGTGGAACAGTAGGGAACAGGAGGCCAGCTCCATACTATAACCCCGTGGAACAGTAGGGAACAGGAGGCCAGCTCCATACTATAACCCCGTGGAACAGTAGGGAACAGGAGGCCAGCTCCATACTATAACCCCGTGAAACAGTAGGGAACAGGAGGCCAGCTCCATACTATAACCCTGTGGAACAGTAGGGAACAGGGGGCCAGCTCCATACTATAACCCCGTGGAACAGTAGGGAACAGGGGGCCAGCTCCATACTATAACCCCGTGGAACAGGAGGGAACAGGGGGGCCAGCTCCATACTATAACCCTGTGGAACAGTAGGGAACAGGAGGCCAGCTCCATACTATAACCCCGTGGAACAGTAGGGAACAGGGGGCCAGCTCCATACTATAACCCTGTGGAACAGTAGGGAACAGGAGGCCAGCTCCATACTATAACCCCGTGGAAGAGTAGGGAACAGGAGGCCAGCTCCATACTATAACCCTGTGGAACAGTAGGGAACAGGAGGCCAGCTCCATACTATAACCCCGTGGAAGAGTAGGGAACAGGAGGCCAGCTCCATACTATAACCCCGTGGAACAGTAGGGAACAGGGGGCCAGCTCCATACTATAACCCCGTGGAAGAGTAGGGAACAGGGGGCCAGCTCCATACTATAACCCTGTGGAAGAGTAGGGAACAGGGGGCCAGCTCCATACTATAACCCCGTGGAACAGTAGGGGACAGGGGGCCAGCTCCATACTATAACCCTGTGGAACAGTAGGGAACAGGGGGCCAGCTCCATACTATAACCCCGTGGAACAGTAGGGAACAGGGGGCCAGCTCCATACTATAACCCCGTGGAACAGGAGGGAACAGGGGGCCAGCTCCATACTATAACCCCGTGGAACAGTAGGGAACAGGAGGCCAGCTCCATAGTATAACCCCGTGGAACAGTAGGGAACAGGGGGCCAGCTCCATACTATAACCCCGTGGAAGAGTAGGGAACAGGGGGCCAGCTCCATACTATAACCCTGTGGAACAGTAGGGAACAAACTGTCAGAAGTACAGGCCTGGACTAGTCAGGTAGAGTTATACTAAACTACAGTACACACAAAGCCACTTTAAAAAGCAGGAAATGAATAATTACATGTGAGCAGTACGCCCACTCTGCCACAGCTCCAAGGTATAATGACTTGGCATCATGTTTGTTTACACTTGGCACTACCAAGCTCTGTTTCTCCCTCTATGGGTGGTCAGAGTCAGGTCTCAGTGTGCTGACGTGTTCCGAACCAGTCCAGAACCACTGGTATATACACACACACACACACACACACACACACACACACACACACACACACACACACACGTGTTCCGGACCAGTCCAGAACCACTGGTATATACACACACACGTGTTCCGGACCAGTCCAGAACCACTGGTATATACACACACACACACACACGTGTTCCGGACCAGTCCAGAACCACTGGTATATATACACACACACACACACACACGTTCCGGACCAGTCCAGAACCACTGGTATATACACACACACACACGTGTTCCGGACCAGTCCAGAACCACTGGTATATACACACACACACACACACACGTGTTCCGGACCAGTCCAGAACCACTGGTATATACACACACACACGTGTTCCGGACCAGTCCAGAACCACTGGTATATATACACACACACACGTGTTCCGGACCAGTCCAGAACCACTGGTGTATATATATACACACACACGTGTTCCGGACCAGTCCAGAACCACTGGTATATGTATGTATATATATATATATATATATATATATATATATATATATATATATATATATATATATATATATATATATATATATATATATATATATATATATATATATATATATATATATATATATATATATATATATATATATATATATATATATATATATATATATATACACACACACACACACACACACGTGTTCCGGACCAGTCCAGAACCACTAGTATATACACGTGTTCCGGACCAGTCCAGAACCACTGGTATATACACGTGTTTGAAAACGAGTCGCCTGTGCGTCACAAGACTGTGTTGGCCTGCTGAGCTGAAGCCTTGGCATTCTCTCAGAGAGCTAATACACAACCTGCTGAGCTGAAGCCTTGGCATTCTCTCAGAGAGCTAATACACAACCTGCTGAGCTGAAGCCTTGGCCTTCTCTCAGAGAGCTAATACACAACCTGCTGAGCTGAAGCCTTGGCCTTCTCTCAGAGAGCTAATACACAACCTGCTGAGCTGAAGCCTTGGCATTCTCTCAGAGAGCTAATACACAACCTGCTGAGCTGAAGCCTTGGCATTCTCTCAGAGAGCTAATACACAACCTGCTGAGCTGAAGCCTTGGCATTCTCTCAGAGAGCTAATACACAACCTGCTGAGCTGAAGCCTTGGCATTCTCTCTGAGAGATAATACACAACCTGCTGAGCTGAAGCCTTGGCCTTCTCTCAGAGAGCTAATACACAACCTGCTGAGCTGAAGCCTTGGCATTCTCTCAGAGCTAATACAAGGCATGCTGAGCTGAAGCCTTGGCATTCTCTCAGAGAGCTAATACAAGTCTTTAGTTCTCAGGTTTCTCATCAAACAAGCATGTTGTTTTTTTCTAGTCTAGCTCAACTTCAGCATCACAGTTTGTACAGAGGTAGAACATTGGAAAAATGAACATAAGTGAAAAAAAATGACTAATTATTACGGCCATCTACTGCACCTATTACAATAAACTGCAGCAGTGGGCAGAATATTAGACGGCTGTTGCTGACGTCACCGGCTGGAAATACTGATGGAATAATAAAGAGGGAAGATGTGAGTCTGGGGTTTAGAAGGGAAGAAAACTCCAGACAAAATTATCAGAGCCAGTTAAGCACTACTGCCTTGGACAACGGGGCATTCTCCCCCCCCCCGCCCCCTCTCACCCACAATGCACTTGGAAAATAAAAACAGTTTTACGCCTGGAGTGGAAAGAGGAGTGTGATTATGATGATGTCAGCGCTGCAGTGACAAATGGAGTTACAGCTCATAGAGGCCAATGGAAGCTACTGGAAGGGTACCAAATGGAGAGTTACAGCTCATAGAGGCCAATGGAAGCTACTGGAAGGGTCCCAACTGGAGTTACAGCTCATAGAGGTCAATGGAAGCTACTGGAAGGGTCCCAAATGGAGTTACAGCTCATAGAGGTCAATGGAAGCTACTGGAAGGGTCCCAAATGGAGAGTTACAGCTCATAGAGGCCAATGGAAGCTACTGGAAGGGTCCCAAATGGAGAGTTACAGCTCATAGAGGTCAATGGAAGCTACTGGAAGGGTCCCAAATGGAGAGTTACAGCTCATAGAGGTCAATGGAAGCTACTGGAAGGGTCCCAAATGGAGAGTTACAGCTCATAGAGGTCAATGGAAGCTACTGGAAGGGTCCCAAATGGAGAGTTACAGCTCATAGAGGCCAATGGAAGCTACTGGAAGGGTCCCAAATGGAGAGTTACAGCTCATAGAGGTCAATGGAAGCTACTGGAAGGGTCCCAAATGGAGTTACAGCTCATAGAGGCCAATGGAAGCTACTGGAAGGGTCCCAAATGGAGAGTTACAGCTCATAGAGGTCAATGGAAGCTATTGTAAGGGTCCCAAATGGCAGGATATTCCCTATATACACTACACTACTTTGACCAGAGCCTTATCGGCAATAGGAAGACATTTGGGACTTTGCCACTGGAGGCCACGGTGGCTGGGTCCATTACAGATTACAGGAGAGATGGGATATACACACTGCTACTGTCCCCCCCTGAGTCAAATACACACTGCAATAGACGGATGGAAAAGGAATCCTAACTAAAGACTTCATAAACACTTTATAAGGTGTTTATAGATGGTTCAGAAATCACTCATAAGCAAACATCTTGCTGTTAAACATCTATGAAGTGCTTTTGAAGCATTTAGGAATGCTTCATGAACGCTCTATAAAGCCTTCATGATATGGTCTTCGTTTCAAGTGGGACGGCGGGATGGAAAAGGAGGAGCGGATTCTTACCTAGAATGGAGTGGACTCTGACAGATAGCTGAGTTCTCAGGATCAGGATGGGTTTCTTCCCTTTACTGTGGAGGAGAGAGAGAGAGAGAGAGAGAGAGAGAGAGAGAGACACTTATTTAGTAAACAGAGAGGAGGAGAGAGAGAGAATACTTTTACAAATAGAGAGCGAGAGAGCGAGAGAGCGAGATAGATAGATAGGATAGAGAGAGAGAATACTTTAGTGAATAAAGAGAGAGGACTAGTAAATAGAGAGGAGAGAGAGTTGATCTAGTCGAACCATAAAGAAGTGACAGTATCAGTTAGTCAATAACATCAGGTCATAGGGAGAAATATCCATAGAGGGGACGTGGCTCAATACGGCCCACTGCCAGGGGAACGGTGACCGAAGCACAGGGGACGTGGCTCAATACGGCCCACTGCCAGGGGAACGGTGCCCGAAACACAGGGGACGTGGCTCAATACGGCCCACTGCCAGGGGAACGGTGCCCGAAACACAGGGGACGTGGCTCAATACGGCCCACTAACCAGGGGAACGGTGCCCGAAACACAGGGGACGTGGCTCAATACGGCCCACTAACCAGGGGAACGGTGCCCGAAACACACACTGCATTATGTCAGTTAATTTTCCGTTCTAAGAGCAAACCATTCCACATAGTAACGTGGCTGGAGAGATTCACCGAGTTGAGATTCTCCTCTGTCTGAGCGCTAACACAGATGGGACTAGACACTAGATATCTCCTGCTACCCTGGACTGCCATCCCAATAAACACGACGACGGCTGGTCCAGCAGGGATTATACACTATGTAAAGTTCTGGAAGGGAGCAGAGGAGAAGAGCAGAGAGACTAGAGAGAGGTATGGAGACTACGCTGTGTCAGGGAGTGTGTGTGCTGTAAGTACTCTTCATATATTAAACGTCGTCATCACATATACAAGCTGACCGACTCACATGACAATTAGCACCCTGCCATTTTCCAGGTCCTTCAAATGATCTCCCTCCCTCCCTCCCTCCATGTTCATAAGACCAGTTAACCAGGAGTGTGTCACAAAATGGCAGCCTATGCCCAAAACAGTGTACTACTTGTGGCCAGAGCCCTTTAGGGCCCCCGGGTCAAAAGTAGTGGACCATAAAGGCAGGCATTTGGGAGGCAGTCGTGGACTCCGGCTGCAACAACAGAAGTAACATGTCTCAGTAGTTCTAACAGGGGAGACCTGCTTCCAAATCAAACACGTTACAGATGGCTGATCGTGACGTTTTTCCCCCCTCAGAGTCGGTTCGGTCATTTTAGGCGGCCTGTAGGTCTCTCCCGTTCATGTTGTCAGCCTGCTGCTGCTTATAGACTGAGGTGACGCTGCTGCTTCTAGACTGAGGTGACGCTGCAGCTGCTGCTTCTAGACTGAGGTGACGCTGCTGCTTCTAGACTGAGGTGACGCAGCAGCTGCTGCTTCTAGACTGAGGTGACGCAGCAGCTGCTGCTTCTAGACTGAGGTGACGCAGCAGCTGCTGCTTCTAGACTGAGGTGACGCAGCAGCTGCTGCTTCTAGACTGAGGTGACGCAGCAGCTGCTGCTTCTAGACTGAGGTGACGCAGCAGCTGCTGCTTCTAGACTGAGGTGACGCAGCAGCTGCTGCTTCTAGACTGAGGTGATGCAGCAGCTTCTAGACTGAGGTGATGCAGCAGCTGCTGCTTCTTCTAGACTGAGGTGATGCAGCAGCTGCTGCTGCTTCTAAACTGAGGTGATGCAGCAGCTGCTGCTGCTTCTAAACTGAGGTGATGCAGCAGCTGCTGCTTCTAAACTGAGGTGATGCAGCAGCTGCTGCTTCTAAACTGAGGTGATGCAGCAGCTGCTGCTTCTAGACTGAGGTGATGCTGCTGCTTCTAGACTGAGGTGATGCTGCTGCTTCTAGACTGAGGTGATGCAGCAGCTGCTGCTGCTTCTAGACTGAGGTGATGCAGCAGCTGCTGCTGCTTCTAGACTGAGGTGATGCAGCAGCTGCTGCTGCTTCTAGACTGAGGTGATGCAGCAGCTGCTGCTGCTTCTAGACTGAGGTGATGCAGCAGCTGCTGCTGCTTCTAAACTGAGGTGATGCAGCAGCTGCTGCTGCTTCTAAACTGAGGTGATGCAGCAGCTGCTGCTTCTAAACTGAGGTGATGCAGCAGCTGCTGCTTCTAAACTGAGGTGATGCAGCAGCTGCTGCTTCTAAACTGAGGTGATGCAGCAGCTGCTGCTTCTAAACTGAGGTGATGCAGCAGCTGCTGCTTCTAAACTGAGGTGATGCAGCAGCTGCTGCTTCTAGACTGAGGTGATGCAGCAGCTGCTGCTGCTTCTAGACTGAGGTGATGCTGCAGCTGCTGCTGCTTCTAGACTGAGGTGATGCTGCAGCTGCTGCTGCTTCTAGACTGAGGTGATGCTGCAGCTGCTGCTGCTTCTAGACTGAGGTGATGCTGCAGCTGCTGCTGCTTCTAGACTGAGGTGATGCTGCAGCTGCTGCTTCTAGACTGAGGTGATGCTGCAGCTGCTGCTTCTAGACTGAGGTGATGCAGCAGCTGCTGCTTCTAGACTGAGGTGATGTAGATATGAATGATCCGTGCTCCGCCCCTCGGGAGGGGTAGAGAATGTCACAGGGAACAGCGGGACAAAACACCTCTTTGTCTACATCCCAAATAGAACCTTATTCCCATAGGGCTCTAGCGAAAGGTAGTGTGCTGTATAGAGAAGTGGGTGCTATTTGGGATGCAAATAACGTCACGTGAACTAGAGAGGAAAGACAGAATGCTTTGTGAGGTCAAATCAGATTCAAATCAGATTCAGGCACAAGTTAATGAAAGGGGCCCATAGATGATACAGTGCTAGTCGCAGGAAGACAATCACAGTCTGTTCTGGGGAGAAACGTACTTGATGTCTATATGAATACTGAGGAGGAAACGTTTTGTATGGAGTACCAACCCACTGACGGACTCGTATGTCCCCCCAGTCTCAACCCACTGACGGACTCGTATGTCCCCCAGTCTCAACCCACCGACAGACTGGTATGTCCCCCAGTCTCAACCCACCGACAGACTCGTATGTCCCCCAGTCTCAACCCACTGACAGACTCGTATGTCCCCCAGTCTCAACCCACTGACAGACTCATAAAGGTCCCAGTCTCAACCCACTGACAGACTCATAAAGGTCCCAGTCTCAACCCACTGACAGACTCATAAAGGTCCCAGTCTCAACACACTGAGAGACTCATAAAGGTCCCAGTTTCAAAAGTCTAACTGTTTCAACATCAGACCTGCTCCTCATACAACCGTCCCAAAATCTAGTTCAACAAGGGGACCTGTCAAAGCACTTCATGGCTACCGACGTGAGTGCTACGGGGTGGTAATCATTTAGGCAGGTTACCTTCGCTTCCTTGGGCACAGGGACTATGGTGGTCTGCTTGAAACATGTAGGTATTACAGACTCGGTCAGGAAGAGGTTGAAAATGTCAGTGAAGACACTTGACAGTTGGTCTGCGCATGCTTTGAGAACATGTCCTGGTAATCCGTCTGTCCCAGCGGCTTTGTGAATGTTGAGCTGCTTAAAAAGGTCTTGCTCACACCGGCTAAGGAGAGTGTTATCACACAGTCATCTAGAACAGCTGGTGCTCTTGTGCATGCTTCAGTGTTGCTTGCCTTGAAGCGAGCATAAAAAAGCCATTTAGTTTGTCTGGTAGGCCCGCGTCACTGGGCAGCTCGCATCTGGGTTTCCCTTTGTAGTCCGTAATAGTTTTCAAGCCCTGCCTCGTCCGACAAGCGTCAGAGCCGGTGTAGTAGGATTCAATCTTAATCCTGTATTGACGCTTTGCCTGTTTGATGGTTTGTCTGAGGGCATAGCGGGATTTCTTATAGGCTTACGGATTAGTGTCCCGCTCCTTGAAAGCGGCAGCTCTAGCCTTTAGCTCGATGTGGATGTTGCCTGTAATCCATGGCTTCTGGTTGGGGTATGTACGTACTGTCACTGCGAGGACAACGGCGTCGATGCACTTATTGATGAAGCCATGACTGAAGTGGTATACTCCTCAATGCCATTGGATGAATCCCGGAACATATTCCAGTCTGTGCTAGCAAAACAGTCCTGTAGTTTAGCATCCGCGTCATCTGACCACTTCCGTATTGAGCGAGTCACTGGTACTTCCTGCTTTAGTTTTTGCTTGTAAGCAGGAGGATTGAATTATGGTCAGATTTGCTAAATGGATGGTGAGGGAGAGCTTTGTACGCATCTCTGTGTGTGGAGTAAAGGTGGTCTAGGATTTTTGTTCCCCTGGTTGCACATGTGACATGCTGGTAAAAATTTGGTAAAAGTGAATTAAGTTAGCCTGCATTAAAGTCCCCGGCCACTAGGAGCACCACTTCTGGATGAGCATTTTCTTGTTTTCTTATGGCCTTATAGAGAGTTGGTTGAGAGCGGTCTTAGTGCCAGCATCGGTCTGTGGTGGTAAATAGACGGCTATGAATAATACAGATGAGAACTCTCTTGGTAGATAGAGTACCTCATGATAAGCTGTAGATAACACTACCTCAGGCGAGCAATACCTCGAGACTTCTTTAATATTAGACATTGCGAACCAACTGTTATTGACAAATACACACACCCCCACTCCTCGTCTTACCAGGTGTATCTTCTTCTCTGTTTTGAAGGTGAATGGAAAAGCCAGCTCTATATTATCCGTGTCGTCATTCAGCCACGACTCGGTGAAACAGAAGATATTACCGTTTTTAAAATGTCCCGATGGTAGGATAATCGTAAGTCATCAATTTTATTTTCCAATGATTGCACGTTAGCCAGTAGAACGGACCGCAGTGGGAGTTTCCTCGCTCGCCTACGGATTCTCAGAAGGCAGCCCGACCGTCATGTACCAACATCAGACCTGCTCCTAATGCAACAGCCCCAAAATCTAGTTCTACAAGGAGTCATGTACCAACATCAGACCCGCTCCTAATGCAACGGCCCTAAAATCTAGTTCTACAAGGAGTCATGTACCAACATCAGACCTGCTCCTAATGCAACGGCCCTAAAATCTAGTTCTACAAGGAGTCATGTACCAACATCAGACCCGCTCCTAATGCAACAGCCCCAAAATCTAGTTCTACAAGGAGTCATGTACCAACATCAGACCCGCTCCTAATGCAACGGCCCTAAAATCTAGTTCTACAAGGAGTCATGTACCAACATCAGACCCGCTCCTAATGCAACGGCCCTAAAATCTAGTTCTACAAGGAGTCATGTACCAACATCAGACCCGCTCCTAATGCAACGGCCCTAAAATCTAGTTCTACAAAGGTCATGTACCAACATCAGACCTGCTCCTAATGCAACGGCCCCCAAAATCTAGTTCTGCAAGGAGTCATGTACCAACATCAGACCTGTAACAAAGCATTATAAGGGAGATAATGCCTGGTCTACTGAAGAAGTCCTAAGGTTTATAGTATCTACTCCTCCAGACTGGTTCTGTGTAGTAATCACATCTTGGAAAGTTCTAGAAAAGGTCCTTAGACCTCCAGACTGGTTCTGTGTTGTAATCACATCTTCCTGTGTTCTAGAAAAGGTCTTTAGTCCTCCAGACTGGTTCTGTGTAGTAATCACATCTTCCTGTGTTCTAGAAAGGTATTTTTCACACTCTCCCCCCCCCCCCCCCCCCGCCCCCCAGACTCTATTTTCATCCTGTGAGTTTAAAGAGGACTAGGTTGTCATCAACAATACTGTTGTCTGTTGGAACTTGACACCTTTCCACTTTAGCAACTAGCTGGTGGAGAATGTGTGTGTGTGTGTGTGTTTGCACGTGGCCATACGTCTGTCTGCCCGCGTGTGTGTGTTTCTGTCTCTTGTTCTCCCTCTGCGTCTCCTCGAGCTGATTGAGATGTGGGAAGAGATTTAGAGGGCCACTTCACAGGGACATGATGACTGACACACCCGTCTGGACATGAGCAACAGAGCGAGAGACTGAAGCACAGAGCACCGTGTACCCAGCATCTCTCCTCACAGAGCACCGTGTACCCAGCATCTCTCCTCACAGCTCCATGCTATTCACCGATGATTCCAAACTAGGGATACTAGGACCCCCGGGGGTACTTGGCCTATCCGCGGGGGTACTTTGCCTATCCGCGGGGGGTACTTGAGAAGACTCATTAGACCACAGGCCTACTGGTAAAATACACAAGGGGTACTTCAGGGCAGAGCGAAACGCAGTTGGTGGTACAGTAAAAGGTTGGGAACCAATGCTCTACACTACTCTACAATGCTCTACACTACTCTACAATGCTCTACACTACTCTACACTACTCTACAATGCTCTACACTACTCTACAATGCTCTAGAATTGTTTAATTGAACCTTTATTTAACCAAGAAGGGCTCATTGAGATTTAAAATCTCTTTTTCAAGAGCGTCCTGGCCAAGATAGGCAGCACCAAGTCATTACAAAAATGACAGACAAACAACATGAAAAACTACAAGTAATCTAGTAAAAAACATAGAATTCACAAGAGTATAACAAAATCAAAAACAGAAAATTTCAAAGTATTTTGTAAGGCGTTCCTAGCCAATGGCGCAGAGTACATAAAAGCCCTTTTACCAAATTCAGTTCGGACATTTGGAACAGTTAGCAGGATAAAGTCCAGCGAATGAAGAGAGTACCCACCACATTTCTGAACAGTAAAAATGCCAAAATAAAAAAAAAGGTAGTAAACCCAAAATGGCTTTATAAATAAAAGTATACCAGTGACTGAGCCTACGAGTGACTAGAGAAGGCCAGCCAACCCTGGTATACAAAGTACAGTGGTGCATAAGGGTTTTGCAGTTTAAAATAAATCTCAAAGTGCCATGGTAAAGGGTGTCAATTGATCTCAAACACTGAGCGGAAGCATTCATACATAAAATATCCCCATAGTCTAGTAAAGGCATAAATGTAGCTGATACTAGCCTCCTTCTGGCTTCAAAACAAAAACAGGCCTCATTCCTAAAATAAAATCCAATTTCAGCATCAATTTGTTTTATAAGTTGTTGAATATGCAATTTAAAAAAGAGAGGCCGTCATCAATTAAAATTCCCAGATATTTATATGAGGTTACAGTCTCAATCTCATTGCCCTGACATGTAGTAATAGGTGAAAGTTTCAAAGGTCTATTTCTTGCTTTAGAAAACAACATTAGTTTAGTTTAGTCAGTATTGAGGATAAGCTTCAATTGACACAAGGTATGCTCAACAGTATAAAAAGCAGTTTGCAAGTTCTGGAAAGCTTTTGTCAGAGACGTGTTCTACACTAGTCTAGAATGTTCTACACTAGTCTAGAATGTTCTACACTGAGAGAAGGAGACTGGTGGATAGAAAGCTGGATTACTACTGAAGCACAGGAGAAAGACAACTTAAATTGGAACTGGTCCTATCATTCTGCATTTCACACCTAAAACTAACACAAAAAAAGTCCCTCTGTCTACCTAACTCCTACGTGGCATCACTCCAGTCAGTGACATTTCATATCTCAGTAAAATGACTCACTTCATCCTGCAACATGGACAAATCTTGTTAAACTCAGCTAGAAACTCAGCTCGGACAGAAGACAGAGATACTGTAGCATCAACGACTAGGAACCCTGACCCTATCATGTTGCTGTAGAACTCATGGTTCACCCTGAAACACCCTGACTGTGTCTTCATGTTGTGTTACTGTAGAACTCATGGTTCACCCTGAAACGCCCTGACTGTGTCTTCATGTTGTGTTACTGTAGAACTCATGGTCCACCCTGACTGTCTTCATGTTGTGTTACTGTAGAACTCATGGTCCACCCTGACTGCGTCTTCATGTTGCGTTGCTGTAGAACTCATGGTCCACCCTGAAACACCCTGACTGTGTCTTCATGTTGTGTTACTGTAGAACTCATGGTCCACCCTGACTGCGTCTTCATGTTGCGTTGCTGTAGAACTCATGGTCCACCCTGACTGCGTCTTCATGTTGCGTTGCTGTAGAACTCATGGTCCACCCTGAAACACCCTGACTGTGTCTTCATGTTGTGTTACTGTAGAACTCATGGTCCACCCTGACTGCGTCTTCATGTTGCGTTGCTGTAGAACTCATGGTCCACCCTGAAAGTGTCTTCATGTTGTGTTACTGTAGAACTCATGGTTCACCCTGACTGTCTTCATGTTGTGTTACTGTAGAACTCATGGTTCACCCTGAAACACCCTGACTGTGTCTTCATGTTGTGTTACTGTAGAACTCATGGTCCACCCTGAAACACCCTGACTGTGTCTTCATGTTGTGTTACTGTAGAACTCATGGTCCACCCTGACTGTCTTCATGTTGTGTTACTGTAGAACTCATGGTTCACCCTGACTGTCTTCATGTTGTGTTACTGTAGAACTCATGGTTCACCCTGACTGTGTCTTCATGTTGTGTTGCTGTAGAACTCATGGTCCACCCTGACTGTCTTCATGTTGTGTTGCTGTAGAACTCATGGTCCACCCTGAAACACCCTGACTGTGTCTTCATGTTGTGTTATTGTAGAACTCATGGTCCACCCTGACTGTCTTCATGTTGTGTTACTGTAGAACTCATGGTTCACCCTGACTGTGTCTTCATGTTGTGTTATTGTAGAACTCATGGTCCACCCTGACTGTCTTCATGTTGTGTTACTGTAGAACTCATGGTTCACCCTGACTGTGTCTTCATGTTGTGTTATTGTAGAACTCATGGTCCACCCTGACTGTCTTCATGTTGTGTTACTGTAGAACTCATGGTTCACCCTGAATGAAAGAAGTGACACGGGTTTCCCGACATGATTGTCTGAGCTGAGCTGGCAGAACAGAAGTATGTGTTTATATGTGTGTATGTACGAAAAGGACAGAAGGAGAGGTCAAACAGGGGAGAGAAGGAGAGGTCAAACAGGGGAGAGAAGGAGGAAGGGAGAGAAGGAGAGGTCAAACAGGGGAGAGAAGGAGGAAGGGAGAGAAGGAGAGGTCAAACAGGGGAGAGAAGGAGGAAGGGAGAAAAGGAGAGGTCAAACAGGGGAGAGAAGGAGGAAGGGAGAGAAGGAGAGGTCAAACAGGGGAGAGAAGGAGGAAGGGAGAAAAGGAGAGGTCAAACAGGGGAGAGAAGGAGGAAGGGAGAGAAGGAGAGGTCAAACAGGGGAGAGAAGGAGGAAGGGAGAGAAGGAGAGGTCAAACAGAGGAGAGAAGGAGGAAGGGAGAGAAGGAGAGGTCAAACAGAGGAGAGAAGGAGGAAGGGAGAGAAGGAGAGGTCAAACAGAGGAGAGAAGGAGGAAGGGAGAGAAGGAGAGGTCAAACAGAGGAGAGAAGGAGGAAGGGAGAGAAGGAGAGGTCAAACAGGGGAGAGAAGGAGGAAGGGAGAAAAGGAGAGGTCAAACAGGGGAGAGAAGGAGGAAGGGAGAGAAGGAGAGGTCAAACAGAGGAGAGAAGGAGGAAGGGAGAGAAGGAGAGGTCAAACAGAGGATAGAAGGAGGAAGGGAGAGAAGGAGAGGTGTCCTTACGCCACGTCGTCATAGAGCTGTTCCACATCGTCTTTCTGTTCCCCCAGAGATAGGTCCAGGTCCAGGTAGTTCCCATTGGGGGCCATCTGCAGAGCACACTCCTCCAACTGGGACGGAACAAATACAGGGACAGCCATGTCAGGGGGGTGTAGTGAAATATTTACACAAACAGGCATATACACAGTCAACATCAGTCAAGTCTAGGACCAAAAGGCTCCTCAACAGCTTCTAACCCCAAGCCATTAGACTGATGAACAATTCATAAAAATCGCCACCGGACAATTTACATTGACCCCCCCCCCCCCCTTCTTGTACACTGCTGCTACTCGCCGTTTGTTACTTACGCATAGTCACTACACCCCCACCTACATGTACAGATGTCCTCAACGAGCCTGTACCCTTTGCCCCCACCTACATGTACAGATGACCTCAACGAGCCTGTACCCTTTGCCCCCACCTACACATACAGATTACCTCAACTAGCCTGTACCCTTTGCCCCCACCTACATGTACAGATGACCTCAACTAGCCTGTACCCCTGCACACTGACTCGGTACCGGTGCCCCCTGTATATAGCCTCGTTATTGTTATTATTATTGTGTTACTTTTAATTATTACTTTTAATTTTAGCCTACTTGGTAAATATTTTCTTCTTCATGAACTGCACTGTTGGTTAAGGACTTGTAAGTAAGCATTTCACGGTAAGGTCTACACTTGTTGTATTCGGCGCATGTTACAAATAAAGTTTGATTTGATTAAGACCGGTGGAAATCTGTCCTTTGGTCTGATGAGTCCAAATTTGAGATTTTTTTTTGGTTCCAACCGCCGTGTCTTTGTGAGACGCAGAGTAAGTGAACGGATGATCTCCGCATGTGCGGTTCCCACCATGAATGAGCAGGTGTGTCTAAACTTTTGACAGGTACTGTAGGTTACATACATTCTACAGACATTATCACATTAAAGTATGCAGCCTAACAGCCTCAACAACCTTTATTAAATACCAACCAATCCAGATTGTATAGACAGAATGACAACAATGCCAACCAAGGGAGGGAGCAGAAAAAAATAAATAATAATCAAGCATACCACAAATAACCAGGTATCTAAACACTGCAGAAGGTATTAAGCTCCAGTGAGCACCACGTTATGAGGGAGGAAGCTAGCCTGGGTCTGTTCCTGCTCTCTTAACTTCTTCTGCAACTGTGACATCACAATGCCAGTAACGGAGTTCGCAAGAGTACTACCTGATCTGGGACCAGGCTAGAACTAGGAGGAAGCAGCATTCTATTACCTGATCTGGGACCAGGCTAGAACTAGGAGGAAGCAGCATTCTAATACCTGATCTGTGACCAGGCTAGAACTAAGAGGAAGCAGCATTCCATTACCTGATCTGTGACCAGGCTAGAACTAGGAGGAAGCAGCATTCTAATACCTGATCTGGGACCAGGCTAGAACTAGGAGGAAGCAGCATTCTAATACCTGATCTGTGACCAGGCTAGAACTAGGAGGAAGCAGCATTCAATTACCTGATCTGTGACCAGGCTAGAAGTAGGAGGAAGCAGCATTCTAATACCTGATCTGGGACCAGGCTAGAACTAGGAGGAAGCAGCATTCTAATACCTGATCTGGGACCAGGCTAGAACTAGGAGGAAGTAGCATTCTAATACCTGATCTGGGACCAGGCTAGAACTAGGAGGAAGCAGCATTCCAATACCTCATCTCACCAGAATATGACACTATTATAATACCATCCACACTATTCCAGTAGTGCCTTTGGCTTCCCATGCCTTCGTGTGCCCCAAATATCAACCTACTCCCTATATAGTGCAATACTTCCCTGTGAGCCCTGGTCAAAAGCAGTGCACTACAGTGCACTCAGAAAGTATTCAGACCCCTTCACTTTTTCCACATTGTTACTTTACAGCCTTATTCTAAAATTGTTACTTTACAGCCTTATTCTAAAATTGATTAAATTGTTTTTTCCCCCCCTTATCTACTCACAATAATGACATCACAATACCCCATAATGACATCACAATACCCCATAATGAAAGCCAAAATACGTTAAGAAAGTTTTGCTAATTTACTAAAAATAACAAAACATCACATTTTAGTATTCAGACCCTTAACGCAGTACTTCGTTGAAGCACCTTTGACAGCGATTACAGCCTCGAGTCTTCTTGGGTATGACGCTACAAGCTTGGCACACCTGCGTTTGGGGAGTTTCTCCCATTCTTCTCAACAGATCTTCTCAAGCTCTGTCAGGTTGGATGGGGAGCATCGCTGCACAGCTATTTTCAGGTCTCTCCAGAGATGTTCGATCGGGTTGAAGTATTATTATTATTATTATTATTATACCTGTATTTCAACAAGGAACACAGACGGAGACCAAGGTCTCTTTTACAGCTGGGCCCTGCATACACATGTTCACACATACAGTTTAGGTACAATGAGTTTGGGATCTGGATGGGCCACTCAAGCACATTCAGAGATTTGTCCCAAAGCCACTCCTGCGTTGTCTTGGCTGTGCGCTTACGGTCGTTGTCCTGTTGGAAGGTGAACCTTTGACCCCGTCTGAGGTCCTGAACGTTCTGGAGCAGGTTTTCATCAAGGATCTCTGTACTTTGCTCCGTTCATCTTTCCCTCGATCCTGACTAGTATCCCAGTTCTTGCCGCTGAAAAACACCACAGCATGATGCTGCCACCACCATGCTTCACCGTAGGGATGGTGCCAGGTTTCCTCCAGACATGACACTTGGCATTCAGGCCAAAGAGTTCAATCTTGGTGTCATCAGACCAGAGAATCTTGTTCCTCATGGTCAGAGTCCTTTAGGTGGTTTTTGGCAAATTCCAAGTGGGCTGTCATGTGCCTTTTACTGAGGAGTGGCTTCCGTCTGGCCACTCTACCATAAAGGCCTGATTGGTGGAGAGCTGCAGAGATGGTTGCCCTTCTGGAAGGTTCTCCTATCTCCACAGAGGAATTCTGGAGCTCTGTCAAAGTGACCATCAGGATCTTTGTCACCTCCCTGACCAAGGCCCTTCTCCCCCGATTGCTCAGTTTGCCTGGCCAGCCAGCTCTAGGAAGAGTCTTAGTGGTTCCCAACTTCTTCAATTTTTGAACGATGGAGGCCACTCTGTTCTTGGGGACCTTCAATGCTGCAGAAATGTTTTGGTATCCTTCCCCAGATCTGTGCCTCGACACAATCCTGTCTCGGAGCTCTACGGACAATTCCTTCGACCTCATGGCTCGGTTTTTGCTCTGACATGCACTGTCAACTGTGGGACCTTATATAAACAGGTGTGTGCCTTTCCAAATCATGTCCAATCAATTGAATTTAGCACAGGTGGACACCAATCAAGTTGAAGAAACATCTCAAGGATGATCAATGGAAACAGGATGCACCTGAGCTCAATTTCGAGTCTCATAACAAAAGGTTCTGAATACTTATGTAAATAAGGAATCTTTTTTTTTTTTTATACATTTGCAAACATGTATACAAACCTTTTTTGCTTTGTCATTATGGGGTATTGTGATGTCATTATGGGGTATTGTGATGTCATAATGGTGTATTGTGTGTAGATTGATGAGCAAAAATGTGTATTTAATCCATGTTAGAATAAGGCTGTAACGTAACAAAATGTGGAAAAAGGGAAGGAATCTGAATACTTTCCAAATGCACTGTATATTAGGTAACAATGTGCCATGTTGGAGGTAATCCCTGTGTATCAGACTGGTGCATATAGGGCCGCTACCGGGCCAGGGCGTTACAGGGCCGCTACCGGGCCGGGGCGTTACCGGGCCGGGGCGTTACAGGGCCGCTACCGGGCCGGGGCGTTACAGGGCCGCTACCGGACCGGGGCGTTACAGGGCCGCTACCGGACCGGGGCGTTACAGGGCCGCTACCGGACCGGGGCGTTACAGGGCCGCTACCGGACCGGGGCGTTACAGGGCCACTACCAGACCGGAGCGTTGCTTTACAGGGCCACTACCAGACCGGTGCATTACAGGGCTGGTACCTGCAGCGTATCTTGTGTTTACAGATCCCACCCTTTCCTTGGGTATTAACTACACTTAGACTAAACTGACATCCAGGGAGGAAGAGAGAGAGGATGGGGGGGAGGGTCAGAGGTTATCAAAACACATTTACATTTACATTTTAGTCATTTAGCAGACGCTCTTACCCAGAGCAAACACCTACTGTAACAGAAAACACTGTCCTATAATAAACTAACAAACTAAAACGAAGAACAGAGAAGAAAAAAAAAACTTTCAAGTTATTATGTTGAAATTATAAAAAACAATTCCCACAAAAACTATAAGGAACAGAGCAAAAACATTGTTGTTAGTCCTACAACGTTGAAATAACTCTTAGAGTCATTTATCTGATACGAGACGAGTTTTGACATTTCCATGCTATCTCTCTAACAGCCCGGGAACTATTTGTTTACATCCCAAATGGCACCCTATTCCCTACATAGTGCACTAATGTTGACCAGAGCCCTTAGAGTAGAGCACTAAAGGGAATAGGGTGCCATTTGGGATGCACAGGCTCTCACCCCGGGGCAAGGGAGTGATTAGGTTAATTTGTAAAGGAATGTTTTCAAAAGGAGACAAGTAGTCTCTAGTTATAATCATACACGGAGGAGAAATACAGGGTTGTGAGTGGTTGGAAGGGGTTAGCCCCTGTTAACCCCTCTTTATTAACCCAAACCCCGTCCGACCCCTCTGTGTTAACCCTGACCCCGTCCGACCCCTCTGCGTTAACCTCCTCCTCCTCCCACCCCTCTGCGTTAACCTCCTCCTCCTCCCACCCCTCTGCGTTAACCTCCTCCCACCCCTCTGCGTTAACCTCCTCCCACCCCTCTGCGTTAACCTCCTCCCACCCCTCTGCGTTAACCTCCTCCCACCCCTCTGCGTTAACCTCCTCCCACCCCTCTGCGTTAACCTCCTCCCACCCCTCTGCGTTCACCTCCTCCCACCCCTCTGCGTTAACCTCCTCCCACCCCTCTGCGTTAACCTCCTCCCACCCCTCTGCGTTAACCTCCTCCCACTCCCACCCCTCTGCGTTAACCTCCTCCCACTCCCACCCCTCTGCGTTAACCTCCTCCCACCCCTCTGCGTTAACCTCCTCCTCCTCCCACCCCTCTGCGTTAACCTCCTCCTCCTCCCACCCCTCTGTGTTAACCTCCTCCTCCTCCCACCCCTCTGTGTTAACCTCCTCCTCCTCCCACCCCTCTGTGTTAACCTCCTCCTCCTCCCACCCCTCTGTGTTAACCTCCTCCTCCTCCCACCCCTCTGTGTTAACCTCCTCCTCCTCCCACCCCTCTGTGTTAACCTCCTCCTCCTCCCACCCCTCTGTGTTAACCTCCTCCTCCTCCCACCCCTCTGTGTTAACCTCCTCCTCCTCCCACCCCTCTGTGTTAACCTCCTCCTCCTCCTCCCACCCCTCTGTGTTAACCTCCTCCTCCTCCTCCCACCCCTCTGTGTTAACCTCCTCCTCCTCCTCCCACCCCTCTGTGTTAACCTCCTCCTCCTCCTCCCCCCCCTCTGTGTTAACCTCCTCCTCCTCCTCCCACCCCTCTGTGTTAACCTCCTCCTCCTCCTCCCACCCCTCTGTGTTACCCTCCTCCTCCTCCCACCCCTCTGCGTTAACCTCCTCCCACTCCTCTGCGTTAACCTCCTCCCACTCCCACACCTCTGTGTTAACCTCCTCCCACCCCTCTGCGTTAACCTCCTCCCACCCCTCTGCGTTAACCTCCTCCCACTCCCACCCCTCTGCGTTAACCTCCTCCCACTCCCACCCCTCTGCGTTAACCTCCTCCCACTCCTCTGCGTTAACCTCCTCCCACCCCTCTGCGTTAACCTCCTCCTCCTCCCACCCCTCTGCGTTAACCTCCTCCTCCTCCCACCCCTCTGCGTTAACCTCCTCCTCCTCCCACCCCTCTGCGTTAACCTCCTCCCTCCTCCTCCCACCCCTCTGCGTTAACCTCCTCCTCCTCCCACCCCTCTGCGTTAACCTCCTCCTCCCACCCCTCTGCGTTAACCTCCTCCTCCTCCCACCCCTCTGCGTTAAACCTCCTCCTCCTCCCACCCCTCTGCGTTAACCTCCTCCTCCTCCCACCCCTCTGCGTTAACCTCCTCCTCCTCCCACCCCTCTGCGTTAACCTCCTCCTCCTCCCACCCCTCTGCGTTAACCTCCTCCTCCTCCCACCCCTCTGCGTTAACCTCCTCCTCCTCCCACCCCTCTGCGTTAACCTCCTCCTCCTCCCACCCCTCTGCGTTAACCTCCTCCTCCTCCCACCCCTCTGCGTTAACCTCCTCCTCCTCCCACCCCTCTGCGTTAACCTCCTCCTCCTCCCACCCCTCTGCGTTAACCTCCTCCTCCCCCTCTGCGTTAACCTCCTCCTCCTCCCACCCCTCTGTGTTAACCTCCTCCTCCTCCCACCCCTCTGTGTTAACCTCCTCCTCCTCCCACCCCTCTGTGTTAACCTCCTCCTCCCACCCCTCTGTGTTAATCCTAAATCAACATTTGCATTTTAGCCAAATACGTTTTTAATAATGTTTAAAATCAACAACCTTCAGCAAACTAGAGGGTGAAACTGTCCTTGATCAACTACCTATAAATCATTCACCTGCATGTTCAAGTTTAGATAACCTAAATAAATGAATAATTTACCCTGGGGAAAGTTATCTTCTTTTTGAAATATGCAATAACTGGAGTGTTAATAAAGTACTGGTGGACTCGTTTTGACAAGAACACCCCGTGTTGTGGACGACATGACCATGGACGTCAGCCAGTCAATCACCATGGGGGGATCACACCTGTGTAGGTCGACAGCATATTGTCCTGAACGCACCAAGTTATTTTAGAAAGAGGATGAGGCTGTCCAATTTTTTTTACAACTGACCTTCAGCGGTGCCTCCAGGAGTTTGTGAACCCCGGCTATCTGTTCGATCAAGGCGGTGTTTTCGTCAAGATCATAGGGCGGCGGTCTCCGTGGCTCCGGGAAGTTGGTACACACGAAAGGGTCCGAGTCCTCCAAATACTGCACTCGGCAGGTTATAATAGCCATGGCTTTTTCTCCTCAGCCGAGCGGGATAACTGTTTCTCTACGGTCAGTCGCGGTGTAGAGCTGTGACTCTGCGGATATAATTCCACCCCACTCTTCCTTTTTTTGTCCTAAACTTCCATTTAAAATAAAGAAAGGAAAAAGCTTGTTGTTCAGCAGTTGACGCGCTCTGTCCGTGTTAAAGGGAAGCTGTTTGCTGTAGAGCGCAACACAGCGGACAACCCCTAGCGGACCGTGTGACGACGGCGGCTACCAGGAAGCGCTGTGTGACGGGGTGGAAACGCTCCTGGAAGTTTAACATGAGTGACTCATGCTGATGGAAATAGACAGAGCTACAGATGGCACAGCGGTTAAACTGACACGATTCAAACTCCTAGTTCGGCGGAAAACATACATTTACTAAACACTTGGGAGAATAAAAAAAAAAAAAATTGTGGTGGGCGAAGCCTAATATTAACTGAGGAATCGATTATTGATAGTCGAATTAGGTATGCTAATATGTTTGCTCATTTGTTAATTGACACCCATCAATTAAGACTGCTGACGTCAGATCCATTCCCAAGTAATTAGGATTAACAATGATAATGATAGAGCGCTCTCTGCTGGATTGACTGTGAAGTGTACATTTAATCTGCCCTGTCGGCCTTTAGATTTTATTATGAACACAACAAATACAAAAAAACAGAAATATACAAACAACAGTATATAAACCCAACATATCAAGATACATTTTCAATTTGTCCAAATGTTTTATGGTGCGTTTTGTTTTTACATTTACTGATACATTTCTAAATAATATTTAAATTCTATCTTAAATAATGTGAAGAGGGGTTTGTTCTCTGCCCACTTCATTTTATGGATGAAGAATCTTCCATGAAAGATAAATCAGGATCCATATAATTTGGATCAAAATAAAACATCATATCAGAGTCTCTCGGATTAACATTAATAGTAGATTCTTTAAAAATAAATTCTTCTAACTCACGCCGTCATCTTCTGACTCACTCCAACATCTTCTAAATCACTCCTACATCTTCTGACTCGCTCCAACATCTTCTGACTCACGCCAACATCTTCTGACTCACTCCGACTCACTCCATCATCTTCTGACTCACTCCAACATCTTCTGACTCACTCCAT
The DNA here is from genome assembly GCF_901001165.1 of Salmo trutta. NCBI lineage: Eukaryota > Metazoa > Chordata > Actinopteri > Salmoniformes > Salmonidae > Salmo > Salmo trutta. Next base: position 137,541 of record NW_021822713.1, read on the forward strand.
CATCTTCTGACTCACTCCAACATCTTCTGACTAACTCCAACATCTTCTAACTCACTCCAACATCCTCTAACTCACTCCAACATCCTCTCACTCACTCCAACATCTTCTGACTCACTCCAACATCTTCTAACTCACTCCAACATCTTCTGACTCACTCCAACATCTTCTAACTCATTCCAACATCCTCTAACTCACTCCAACATCCTCTAACTCACTCCAACATCCTCTAACTCAGTCCAACATCTTCTGACTCATTCCAACATCTTCTGACTCACTCCAACATATTCTGACTCACTCCAACATCTTCTAACTCACTCCAACATCTTCTGACACACTCCAACATCTTCTAACTCACTCCAACATCTTCTAACTCACTCCAATATCTTTTAACTCACTCTAACATCCTCTAACTCAGTCCAACATCTTCTGACTCACTCCAACATCTTCTGACTCACTCCAACATCCTCTAACTCACTCCAACATCCTCTAACTCACTCCAACATCTTCTGACTCACTCCAACATCCTCTAACTCACTCCAACATCCTCTAACTCACTCCAACATCTACTAACTCACTCCAACATCTAACTCACTCCAACATCTTCTAACTCACTCCAACATCTTCTGACTCACTCCAACATCTTCTAACTCACTCCAACATCTTCTAACTCACTCCAACATCTTCTAACTCACTCCAACATCTTCCAACTCACTCCAACATCTTCTGACTCACTCCAACATCTTCTAACTCACTCCAACATCTTCTGACACACTCCAACATCTTCTAACTCACTCCAACATCTTCTGACTCACTCCAACATCTTCTAACTCACTCCAACATCTTCTGACTCACTCCAACATCTTCTAACTCACTCCAACATCTTCTGACTCACTCCAACATCTTCTAACTCACTCCAACATCTTCTGACTCACTCCAACATCTTCTGAGTCACTCCAACATCCTCTAACTCACTCCAGCATCTTCTGACTCACTCCAACATCTTCTGACTCACTCCAACATCCTCTAACTCACTCCATCATCTTCTGACTCACTCCAACATCTTCTGACTCGCTCCATCATCTTCTAACTCACTCCAACATCTTCTGAGTCACTCCAACATCCTCTAACTCACTCCAGCATCTTCTGACTCACTCCAACATCTTCTGACTCACTCCAACATCCTCTAACTCACTCCATCATCTTCTGACTCACTCCAACATCTTCTGACTCACTCCAACATCTTCCAATATAAGAACAGTCCTAAAAGAAATGAACATGGGTTTCTGGGTCACAACCACAAAATACACATTTGTTATCAACAGATATTTTAAATCTGTGTATAATAAATGTCTTTACAGGGTAGATTGTATGAATGAGTTTGTATGATACTTTCTTTCACCTTTATTAGATTTACAATATTGACCAGACAACAACAAGACTTTGTTCCAGTTCACTTGTTCCTAAGGGCTGTACTCCAGTACATTTTAGCAGAGGGAATAGTAACATATTGACAACGTTTCCTTATCCTCTTGACGGTCGCCTAGGATAGGGGGTGCTACAGCGATTTTTGAAAAAAATACGTGCCCATTTTAAACGGCCTCCTACTCAAACTCAGAAGCTAGGATATGCATATAATAGATTTGGATAGAAAACACTCTAAAGTTTCTAAAACTGTTTGAATGGTGTCTGTGAGTATAACAGAACTCATATGGCATTCAAAACCCCGAGACAGATCGAAACAGGATGTGGAATTCTGAATTGCGGACTCAACAAGTCAGTAACACAAGAGTAGGTGTGAGTTGGCTTTTTCATAGCCGATCTTTGAGAGTATCTCTACCGCTCCTGCTGTCTCTAGAGAGTTGAAAAAAGCAGGTCTGGGACAGGTAGCACGTCCGGTGAACAGGTCAGGGTTCCAGCAGGTCTGGGACAGCAGGTCTGGGACAGGTAGCACGTCCGGTGAACAGGTCAGGGTTCCATTGCTGCAGGCAGAACAGTTGGAACTGGAGCAGCAGCACGGCCAGGTGAACTGGGGACAGCAAGGAGTCATCAGGCCAGGTAGTCCCGAGGCATGATCCTAGGGCTCAGGTCCTCCGAGAGAAAGAAAGAGAGAAAAAAAGATAATTAGAGAGATCATACTTAAATTCACACAGGACACCGGATAAGACAGGAGAAATACTCCAGATATAACAAACTGATCCTAGCCCCTCGACACAAACTATTGCAGCATAAATACTGGAGGCTGAGACAGGAGGGGTAAGGAGACACTGGCTCCATCCAATGATACCCCTGGACAGGGCCAAACAGGCAGGATATAACCCCACCCACTTTGCCAAAGCACAGCCCCCACACCGCTAGAGGGATACCTTCAACCACCAACCTACTATCCTGAGACAAGGCCGAGTATAGCCCACGAAGATCTCCCCCATGGCACGAACCCGAGGGGGGGGGCGCCAACCAGGACAGGAAGATCACGTCAGTGACTCAACTCACTCAAGTGACGCATCCCTCCTAGGGATGGCATGGAAGAGCACCAGTAAGCCAGTGACTCAGCCCCTGTAATAAGGTTTGAGGCAGAGAATTCCAGTGGAGAGAGGGGAACCGGCCAGGCAGCAACAGTAATGGCGGTTCGTTGCTCCAGTTCCTTTCCGTTCACCTTCACACTCCAGGGCCAGACTACACTCAATCATAGGACCTACTGAAGAGATGAGTCTTCAATAAAGACTTAAAACCTCTTACATCTAGACGTTCCGCTAGCGGAACACCACTCCAATATCCAATGATAAGGCGTGGCGCGAAATACAAACTCCTCGAAAATCCGAAAACTTCCAACTTCCAAAGGAGAGTCTTGTCCATAAAGACAAGACTCTCCTTTATCTAACCACACTGTCCGATTTCAAAAAGGCTTTACAACGAAAGCAAAACATTAGATTATGTCAGCAGAGTACCCTGCCAGAAATAATCAGACACCCATTTTTCAAGCTAGCATATAATGTCACAAAAACCAAAACCACAGCTAAATGCAGCACTAACCTTTGATGATCTTCATCAGATGACACTCCTAGGACATTATGTTATACAATACATGCATGTTTTGTTCAATCAAGTACATATTTATATCAAAAACCAGCTTTTTACATTAGCATGTGACGTTCAGAACTAGCATTCCCACCGAGCACTTCCGGTGAATTTACTAAATTAATCACGATAAACGTTCACAAAAAACATAACAATTATTTTAAGAATTATAGATACAGAACTCCTTTATGCAATCGCGGTGTCCGATTTTAAAATTGCTTTTCGGTGAAAGCACATTTTGCAGTATTCTGAGTAGATAGCTCGCCATCACGGGCTAGCTAATTTGACACCCACCAAGTTTGGTACTCACCAAACTCAGATTTACTATAAGAAAAATTGGATTACCTTTGCTGTTCTTCGTCAGAATGCACTCCCAGGACTTCTACTTCAACAACAAATGTTGGTTTGGTTCCAAATAATCCATAGTTATATCCAAATAGCGACGTTTTGTTCATGCGTTCAAGACACTATCCGAAGGGTAACGCGACAAAAAATGTCAAAATATTCCATTACCGTACTTCGAAGCATGTCAAACGCTGTTTAAAATCAATTTTTATGCGATTTTTCTCGTAAAATAGCGATAATATTCCGAACGGGAGTCGTTGTTTTCGTTCAAAGACTGAAAAAGTAAAATGGACTCTTCACGTGCACGCGTGCGCCCGTCTCATTGTTCTCATATCGACCACTTAACAAATGCGCTACTGTTTTTCAGCCAGTAACTGCAGAGTCATCATTCAACGTTCTGGCGCCTTCTGAGAGCCTATGGGAGCCTTAGAAAGTGTCACATTACAGCAGAGATCCTTTGTTTTGGATAGAGATGACAAAGAAGGCCAAGAAATGGTCAGACAGGGTACTTCCTGTACAGAATCTTCTCAGGTTTTGGCCTGCCATTTGAGGTCTGTTATACTCAGACACCATTCAAACAGTTTTAGAAACTTTGGAGTGTTTTCTATCCAAAGCTACTAATTATATGCATATTCTAGTTTCTGGGCAGGAGTAATAACCAGATTAAATTGGGTACGTTTTTCATCCGGCCGTGAAAATACTGCCCCCTATCCATAACAAGTTAAAGGTTGAGACCGAGTCTGCGTCTCTCACATAGATATGCAGACCATTCATACAGTTAAAAATGGAGCTCTATAGGAGAAAGCCCTGCTGGTCCTTGTGAGAGCCAGTTTCATCATAGCGTTTGATGGTTTTTGCGACTGCAGTTGAAGAAACTTTCAAAGTTCTTGAAATTTTCCGCATTGACTAGCCTTCATGTCTTAAGGTAATGATGGAATGTTGTTTCTCTTTGCTTATTTGAGCTGTTCTTGCCATAATATGGATTTGGTATTTTACCAAATAGGGCTATCTTCTGTATACCACCCCTACCTTGTCACAACAACTGACAGATTGGCTCAAACACATAAAGAAGGAAAGAAATTCCACAAATTAACTTTTAACAAGGCACCCCTGTGAATTGAAATGCATTCCAGGTGACTACCTCATGAAGCTGGTTGAGAGAATGCCAAGAATGTGAAAAGCTGTGATCAGGGCAAAGGGTGGCTACTTAAAAGTATCTCAAATATAAAATATATTTTGATTTGTTTAACACTTTTTTTTGTTATTACATGATTCAATATGTGCTTCCACCAAACATCCCTATTGTCTTAATTTTTTTTACAATTTTTGTAGTACTTATTTGTGTGTATTGTTTATAATGTGTACTACACTGTTAAGGAAAAGGAGATACTGTACCTGTTGAGGAAAAGAGATAGTCAGTGTTGAGGAGAGGGAGAGGGGATACATAGTCAGTGTTGAGGAGAGGGAGAGGGGATACCTAGTAAGTGTTGAGGAGAGGGAGAGGGGATACATAGTCAGTGTTGAGGAGAGGGGAGAGGGGATACCTAGTCAGTGTTGGGGAGAGGGGATACCTAGTCAGTGTTGAGGAGAGGGAAAGGGGGATACCTAGTCAGTGTTGAGGGGAAAGGGGATACCTAGTCAGTGTTGAGGAGATGGTAAAGGGGATACCTAGTCAGTGTTGAGGAGAGGGGAAAGGGGATACCTAGTCAGTGTTGAGGAGAAGGGAAAGGGGATACCTAGTCAGTGTTGAGGAGAGGGAAAGGGTATACCTAGTCAGTGTTGAGGAGAGGGGAAAAAGGATACCTAGTCAGTGTTGAGAGGGGAAAGGGGATACCTAGTCAGTGTTGAGGAGAGGGAAAGGGGATACCTAGTCAGTGTTGAGGAGAGGGAAAGGGGTTACCTAGTCAGTGTTGAGGAGAGGGAAAGGGGATACCTAGTCAGTGTTGAGGGGAAAGGGGATACCTAGTCAGTGTTGAGGAGAGGGAAAGGGGATACCTAGTCAGTGTTGAGGAGAGGGAAAGGGGTTACCTAGTCAGTGTTGAGGAGAGGGAAAGGGGATACCTAGTCAGTGTTGAGGAGAGGAGAAAGGGGATACCTAGTCAGTGTTGAGGAGAGGGAAAGGGGATACCTAGTCAGTGTTGAGGAGAGGGTAAGGGGATACCTAGTCAGTGTTGAGGAGAGGCGAAAGGGTGATACCTAGTCAGTGTTGAGGGGAAAGGGGATACCTAGTCAGTGTTGAGGAGAGGCGAAAGGGTGATACCTAGTCAGTGTTGAGGGGAAAGGGGATACCTAATCAGTGTTGAGGAGAGGGTAAAGGGATACCTAGTCAGTGTTGAGGAGAGGAGAAAGGGGATACCTAGTCAGTGTTGAGGAGAGGGGAAAGGGGATACCTAGTCAGTGTGGAGGGGAAAGGGGATACCTAGTCAGTGTTGAGGAGAGGGGAAAGGGGATACCTAGTCAGTGTTGAGGAGAGGGAAAGGGTGATACCTAGTCAGTGTTGAGGGAAAGGGGATACCTAATCAGTGTTGAGGAGAGGGAAAGGGGATACCTAGTCAGTGTTGAGGAGAAGGGAAAGGGGATACCTAGTCAGTGTTGAGGAGAGGAGAAAGGGGATACCTAGTCAGTGTTGAGGAGAGGGAAAGGGGATACCTAGTCAGTGTTGAGGAGAGGAGAAAGGGGATACCTAGTCAGTGTTGAGGAGAGGGGAAAGGGGGATACCTAGTCAGTGTTGAGGAGAGGGAAAGGGGATACCTAGTCAGTGTTGAGGGGAGGGGAAAGGGGATACAACCTAGTCAGTGTTGAGGAGAGGGAAAGGGGATACCTAGTCAGTGTTGAGGAGAAGGGAAAGGGGATACCTAGTCAGTGTTGAGGGGAAAGGGGATACCTAGTCAGTGTTGAGGGGAAAGGGGATACCTAGTCAGTGTTGAGGGGAAAGGGGATACCTAGTCAGTGTTGAGGGGAAAGGGGATACCTAGTCAGTGTTGAGGGGAAAGGGGATACCTAGTCAGTGTTGAGGGGAAAGGGGATACCTAGTCAGTGTTGAGGGGAAAGGGGATACCTAGTCAGTGTTGAGGGGAAAGGGGATACCTAGTCAGTGTTGAGGAGAGGAGAAAGGGGATACCTAGTCAGTGTTGAGGAGAGGGAAAGGGGATACCTAGTCAGTGCTGAGGGGAGGGGAAAGGGGATACCTAGTCAGTGTTGAGGGGAAAGGGGATACCTAGTCAGTGTTGAGGGGGAAAGGGGATACCTAGTCAGTGTTGAGGGGAAAGGGGATACCTAGTCAGTGTGGAGGGGAAAGGGGATACCTAGTCAGTGTTGAGGGGAAAGGGGATACCTAGTCAGTGTTGAGGGGAAAGGGGATACCTAGTCAGTGTTGAGGAGAGGGGAAAGGGGATACCTAGTCAGTGTTGCGGAGAGGGGAAAGGGTGATACCTAGTCAGTGTTGAGGGGAAAGGGGATACCTAATCAGTGTTGAGGAGAGGGTAAAGGGATACCTAGTCAGTGTTGAGGAGAGGAGAAAGGGGATACCTAGTCAGTGTTGAGGAGATGGGAAAGGGGATACCTAGTCAGTGTGGAGGGGAAAGGGGATACCTAGTCAGTGTTGAGGAGAGGGGAAAGGGGATACCTAGTCAGTGTTGAGGAGAGGGAAAGGGTGATACCTAGTCAGTGTTGAGGGGAAAGGGGATACCTAATCAGTGTTGAGGAGAGGGAAAGGGGATACCTAGTCAGTGTTGAGGAGAAGGGAAAGGGGATACCTAGTCAGTGTTGAGGAGAGGAGAAAGGGGATACCTAGTCAGTGTTGAGGAGAGGGAAAGGGGATACCTAGTCAGTGTTGAGGAGAGGAGAAAGGGGATACCTAGTCAGTGTTGAGGAGAGGGGAAAGGGGATACCTAGTCAGTGTTGAGGAGAGGGAAAGGGGATACCTAGTCAGTGTTGAGGGGAGGGGAAAGGGGATACAACCTAGTCAGTGTTGAGGAGAGGGAAAGGGGATACCTAGTCAGTGTTGAGGAGAAGGGAAGGGGATACCTAGTCAGTGTTGAGGGGAAAGGGGATACCTAGTCAGTGTTGAGGGGAAAGGGGATACCTAGTCAGTGTTGAGGGGAAAGGGGATACCTAGTCAGTGTTGAGGGGAAAGGGGATACCTAGTCAGTTGTTGAGGGGAAAGGGGATACCTAGTCAGTGTTGAGGGGAAAGGGGATACCTAGTCAGTGTTGAGGGGAAAGGGGATACCTAGTCAGTGTTGAGGGGAAAGGGGATACCTAGTCAGTGTTGAGGAGAGGAGAAAGGGGATACCTAGTCAGTGTTGAGGAGAGGGAAAGGGGATACCTAGTCAGTGCTGAGGGGAGGGGAAAGGGGATACCTAGTCAGTGTTGAGGGGAAAGGGGATACCTAGTCAGTGTTGAGGGGAAAGGGGATACCTAGTCAGTGTTGAGGGGAAAGGGGATACCTAGTCAGTGTGGAGGGGAAAGGGGATACCTAGTCAGTGTGAGGGGGAAAGGGGATACCTAGTCAGTGTTGAGGGGAAAGGGGATACCTAGTCAGTGTTGAGGAGAGGGGAAAGGGGATACCTAGTCAGTGTTGCGGAGAGGGAAAGGGGATACCTAGTCAGTGTTGAGGGGAAAGGGGATACCTAGTCAGTGTTGAGGAGAGGGTAAAGGGGATACCTAGTCAGTGTTGAGGAGAGGAGAAAGGGGGATACCTAGTCAGTGTTGAGGAGAGGGAAAGGGGATACCTAGTCAGTGTTGAGGAGAGGGAAAGGGGATACCTAGTCAGTGTTGAGGAGAAGGGAAAGGGGGATACCTAGTCAGTGTTGAGGAGAGGGAAAGGGGATACCTAGTCAGTGTGGAGGGGAAAGGGGATACCTAGTCAGTGTTGAGGAGAGGGAAAGGGGATACCTAGTCAGTGTTGAGGAGAGGGAAAGGGTGATACCTAGTCAGTGTTGAGGAGAGGGAAAGGGGATACCTAGTCAGTGTTGAGGAGAGGAGAAAGGGGATACCTAGTCAGTGTGGAGGGGAAAGGGGATACCTAGTCAGTGTTGAGGAGAGGGAAAGGGGATACCTAGTCAGTGTTGAGGAGAGGGGAAAGGGGATACCTAGTCAGTGCTGAGGAGAAGGGAAAGGGGATACCTAGTCAGTGTTGAGGAGAGGGGAAAGGGGGATACCTAGTCAGTGTTGAGGGGAAAGGGGATACCTAGTCAGTGTTGAGGAGAAGGGAAAGGGGATACCTAGTCAGTGTTGAGGAGAGGAGAAAGGGGATACCTAGTCAGTGTTGAGGAGAGGGGAAAGGGGATACCTAGTCAGTGTTGAGGAGAGGGGAAAGGGGATACCTAGTCAGTGTTGAGGAGAGGGAAAGGGTGATACCTAGTCAGTGTTGAGGGGAAAGGGGATACCTAGTCAGTGTTGAGGAGAGGGTAAAGGGATACCTAGTCAGTGTTGAGGAGAGGAGAAAGGGGATACCTAGACAGTGTTGAGGAGAGGGGAAAGGGGATACCTAGTCAGTGTTGAGGAGAGGGGAAAGGGGATACCTAGTCAGTGTGGAGGGGAAGGGGATACCTAGTCAGTGTTGAGGGGAAAGGGGATACCTAGTCAGTGTTGAGGAGAGAAAAAAGGGGATACCTAGTCAGTGTTGAGGAGAGGGGAAAGGGGATACCTAGTCAGTGTTGAGGAGAGGGAAAGGGTGATACCTAGTCAGTGTTGAGGGGAAAGGAAAGGGGATACCTAGTCAGTGTGGAGGGGAAAGGGGATACCTAGTCAGTGTTGAGGAGAGGGAAAGGGTGATACCTAGTCAGTGTTGAGGGGAAAGGAAAGGGGATACCTAGTCAGTGTTGAGGGGAAAGGGGATACCTAGTCAGTGTGGAGGGGAAAGGGGAAGGGGATACCTAGTCAGTGTTGTGGAGAGGAGAAAGGGGATACCTAGTCAGTGTTGAGGGGAAAGGGGATACCTAGTCAGTGTTGAGGAGAGGGGAAAGGGGATACCTAGTCAGTGTTGAGGAGAAGGGAAAGGGGATACCTAGTCAGTGTGGAGGGGAAAGGGGATACCTAGTCAGTGTTGAGGAGAGGGGAAAGGGGATACCTAGTCAGTGTTGAGGAGAAGGGAAAGGGGATACCTAGTCAGTGTTGTGGAGAGGGAAAGGGATACCTAGTCAGTGTGGAGAGGGAAAGGGGATACCTAGTCAGTGTTGAGGAGAGGAGAAAGGGATACCTAGTCAGTGTTGAGAGAGAAGGGAAGGGGGATACCCTAGTCAGTGCTGAGGGGAAAGGGGATACCTAGTCAGTGTTGAGGAGAGGGGGAAAGGGGATACTAGTCAGTGTTGAGGGGGAAAGGGTGATACCTAGTCAGTGTGGAGGGGGAAAGGGGATACCTAGTCAGTGTTGAGGGGAAAGGGGATACCTAGTCAGTGTTGAGGGGAAAGGGGATACCTAGTCAGTGTTGAGGAGAGGGGAAAGGGGATACCTAGTCAGTGTGGAGGGGAAAGGGGATACCTAGTCAGTGTTGCGGAGAGGGGAAAGGGGATACCTAGTCAGTGTTGAGGAGAGGGGTAATGGGATACCTAGTCAGTGTTGAGGAGAGGGAAAGGGTGATACCTAGTCAGTGTTGAGGGGAAAGGGGATACCTAGTCAGTGTTGAGGAGAGGGAAATGGGATACCTAGTCAGTGTTGAGGAGAGGAGAAATGGGATACCTAGTCATTATTGAGGAGAGGGAAAGGGGATACCTAGTCAGTGTTGAGGAGAGGGAAAGGGGATACCTAGTCAGTGTTGAGAGGGGAAAGGGGATACCTAGTCAGTGTTGAGGAGAGGAGAAAGGGGATACCTAGTCAGTGTTGAGAGGGGAAAGGGGATACCTAGTCAGTGTTGAGGAGAGGGAAAGGGGATACCTAGTCAGTGTTGAGGAGAGGGAAAGGGGATACCTAGGCAGTGTTGTGGAGAGGGAAAGGGGATACCTAGTCAGTGTTGAGGAGAGGGAGAAAGGGGATACCTAGTCAGTGTTGAGGAGAGGGGAAAGGGGATACAACCTAGTCAGTGTTGAGGAGAGGGGAAAGGGGATACCTAGTCAGTGTTGAGAGGGGAAAGGGGATACCTAGTCAGTGTTGAGGAGAGGGAAAGGGGATACCTAGTCAGTGTTGAGGAGAGGGAAAGGGGGATACCTAGTCAGTGTTGAGGAGAGGGAAAGGGGATACCTAGTCAGTGTTGAGGAGAGGAGAAAGGGGATACCTAGTCAGTGTTGAGGAGAGGGGAAAGGGGATACCTAGTCAGTGTTGAGGAGAGGGTAAGGGGATACCTAGTCAGTGTTGAGGAGAGGCGAAAGGGGATACCTAGTCAGTGTTGAGGAGAGGGAAAGGGGATACCTAGTCAGTGTTGAGGAGAGAAAAAAGGGGATACCTAGTCAGTGTTGAGGAGAGGGGAAAGGGGATACCTAGTCAGTGTTGAGGAGAGGGAAAGGGTGATACCTAGTCAGTGTTGAGGAGAGGGAAAGGGTGATACCTAGTCAGTGTTGAGGGGAAAGGGGATACCTAGTCAGTGTTGAGGAGAGGGAAAGGGTGATACCTAGTCAGTGTTGAGGGGAAAGGGGATACCTAGTCAGTGTTGAGGAGAGGGTAAAGGGATACCTAGTCAGTGTTGAGGAGAGGAGAAAGGGGATACCTAGACAGTGTTGAGGAGAGGGAAAGGGGATACCTAGTCAGTGTTGAGGAGAGGGAAGGGGATACCTAGTCAGTGTTGAGGAGAGGAGAAAGGGGATACCTAGTCAGTGTTGAGGAGAGGGAAAGGGGATACCTAGTCAGTGTTGAGGAGAGGGAAAGGGGATACCTAGTCAGTGTTGAGGAGAGGGAAAGGGGATACCTAGTCAGTGTTGAGGAGAGGGAAAGGGGGATACCTAGTCAGTGTTGAGGAGAGGAGAAAGGGGATACCTAGTCAGTGTTGAGGAGAGGGAAAGGGGATACCTAGTCAGTGCTGAGGGGAGGGGAAAGGGGATACCTAGTCAGTGTTGAGGGGAAAGGGGATACCTAGTCAGTGTGGAGGGGAAAGGGGATACCTAGTCAGTGTTGAGGGGGAAAGGGGATACCTAGTCAGTGTTGAGGGGAAAGGGGATACCTAGTCAGTGTTGAGGAGAGGGGAAAGGGGATACCTAGTCAGTGTTGAGGAGAAGGGAAAGGGGATACCTAGTCAGTGTTGAGGGGAAAGGGGATACCTAGTCAGTGTTGAGGAGAGAAAAAAGGGGATACCTAGTCAGTGTTGAGGAGAGGGGAAAGGGGATACCTAGTCAGTGTGGAGGGGAAAGGGGATACCTAGTCAGTGTTGAGGAGAGGGGAAAGGGGATACCTAGTCAGTGTTGAGGAGAGGGAAAGGGTGATACCTAGTCAGTGTTGAGGGGAAAGGGGATACCTAGTCAGTGTTGAGGAGAGGGTAAAGGGATACCTAGTCAGTGTTGAGGAGAGGAGAAAGGGGATACCTAGACAGTGTTGAGGAGAGGGGAAAGGGGATACCTAGTCAGTGTTGAGGAGAGGGGAAAGGGGATACCTAGTCAGTGTTGAGGAGAGGGAAAGGGGATACCTAGTCAGTGTTGAGGAGAGGGAAAGGGGATACCTAGGCAGTGTTGTGGAGAGGGAAAGGGGATACCTAGTCAGTGTTGAGGAGAGGAGAAAGGGGATACCTAGTCAGTGTTGAGGAGAGGGAAAGGGGATACCTAGTCAGTGCTGAGGGGAGGGGAAAGGGGATACCTAGTCAGTGTTGAGGGGAAAGGGGATACCTAGTCAGTGTGGAGGGGAAAGGGGATACCTAGTCAGTGTTGAGGGGAAAGGGGATACCTACTCAGTGTTGAGGGGAAAGGGGATACCTAGTCAGTGTTGAGGAGAGGGGAAAGGGGATACCTAGTCAGTGTGGAGGGAAAGGGGATACCTAGTCAGTGTTGAGGAGAGGGGAAAGGGGATACCTAGTCAGTGTTGAGGAGAGGGAAAGGGTGATACCTAGTCAGTGTTGAGGAGAGGGGAAAGGGGATACAACCTAGTCAGTGTTGAGGAGAGGGGAAAGGGGATACCTAGTCAGTGTTGAGAGGGGAAAGGGGATACCTAGTCAGTGTTGAGGAGAGGGAAAGGGGATACCTAGTCAGTGTTGAGGAGAGGGTAAAGGGGATACCTAGTCAGTGTTGAGGAGAGAAAAAAGGGGATACCTAGTCAGTGTTGAGGAGAGGAGAAAGGGGATACCTAGTCAGTGTTGAGGAGAAAGGGGATACCTAGTCAGTGTTGAGGAGAGGGGAAAGGGGATACCTAGTCAGTGTTGAGGAGAGGGAAAGGGTGATACCTAGTCAGTGTTGAGGGGAAAGGGGATACCTAGTCAGTGTTGAGGAGAGGAGAAAGGGGATACCTAGTCAGTGTTGAGGAGAGGAGAAAGGGGATACCTAGTCAGTGTTGAGGAGAGGAGAAAGGGGATACCTAGTCAGTGTTGAGGGGAAAGGGGATACCTAGTCAGTGTGGAGGGGAAAGGGGATACCTAGTCAGTGTTGAGGGGAAAGGGGATACCTAGTCAGTGTTGAGGAGAGGGGGAAAGGGGATACCTAGTCAGTGTTGAGGAGGAGGAAAGGGTGATACCTAGTCAGTGTTGAGGGGAAAGGGGATACCTAGTCAGTGTTGAGGAGAGGGTAAAGGGATACCTAGTCAGTGTTGAGGAGAGGGAAAGGGGATACCTAGGCAGTGTTGTGGAGAGGGGAAAGGGGATACCTAGTCAGTGTTGAGGAGAGGAGAAAGGGGATACCTAGTCAGTGTTGAGGAGAGGGAAAGGGGATACCTAGTCAGTGCTGAGGGGAGGGAAAGGGGATACCTAGTCAGTGTTGAGGGGAAAGGGGATACCTAGTCAGTGTGGAGGGGAAAGGGGATACCTAGTCAGTGTTGAGGGGAAAGGGGATACCTAGTCAGTGTTGAGGAGAGGGGAAAGGGGATACCTAGTCAGTGTTGAGGGGAAAGGGGATACCTAGTCAGTGTTGAGGGAAAGGGGATACCTAGTCAGTGTTGAGGAGAGGGAAAGGGGACCTAGTCAGTGTTGAGGAGAGGGAAAGGGGATACCTAGTCAGTGTTGAGGAGAGGGAAAGGGGATACCTAGTCAGTGTTGAGGAGGAGAGGGGATACTTAGTCAGTGTTGAGGAGGGGGGAAAGGGGATACCTAGTCAGTGTTGAGGAGAGGAGAAAGGGGATACCTAGTCAGTGTTGAGGAGAGGGAAAGGGGATACCTAGTCAGTGCTGAGGGGAGGGGAAGGGGATACCTAGTCAGTGTTGAGGGGAAAGGGGATACCTAGTCAGTGTGGAGGGAAGGGGATACCTAGTCAGTGTTGAGGGG